>NC_051176.1:167189884-167249883 GCF_013339695.2 Rhipicephalus sanguineus
ACTGCACGCCGCTGCAGGAGCAGAAGTTCGACACTCAGCGCCGGTGGTGTTCGGCGTGTAGTTTTTCCTTTGTTTCGTTAAATCTTAAGAGCCATTACATGGCAGCCTGACAGCAAAGGCGTTAATTAAGAGAGCAAAAGGGGCTTGATGTGGGCGAGTTGGTGTAGCATACTGGAAGATTTAACGTTGCACAAACCACACGAGGACTAGAAAGGAACACTTAAACAGACAAGCGCAAAGACAAGCGCTTGTCTGTTTAAGTGTTCCTTTCTAGTCCTCGTGTGGTTCGCGCAACGTAAACTCTTTTCTGCCGTCGCAGTAAAACACAAAGAAAAATGGAAGAGACTACGTGGACAGCGTCAGTAACTTGTAGAACATGCGCACTTCAGTAATTATCACATGCTAATTAGTCGTATCACCTGTAATGCCGGGTTACAGGAAAAGTAGGAATTTTTCCATTGATCGCCGTGCCCGTATTGTAGCAACCTATGAAAATCACAGAGATGTCGAACTTATTTACACAAAATGCCTGAGCTTGTGTGCTCCTAAGTGCTAGTCAGCAGTGGGGAAGGGGAAAAACAGATGGAAGAATCGTGGAGCATGATGACAAACACAGTGACGCTGGTGCGTTTGTGGTCAACACTGCCCCATTCCTAAATACAGTGTTGTGCAATAATTTTAGCATGACCCGCAGGGCATCTATACGAAAGGGTCAATGGCTCGAAATAAATTTGTCCGAAACTAGTCTGGCGTTGACATCTGCCGCAAAAGAGGTTCCAGTCTGTCGCTTCCGCATGTATTCTATAGATAGAATATACGCCAACGTCTAAATGCGTAGTTGCTGCACTATCTTGGCTGTCGTCCCGACCGACGGGGTTCGCAAAGCTTGGAGCGCATGCCACACCAAGTCGCATTTGTACGCCAACGATGAGCCGCATCATTTGAGTTTCGGTGCAGTACAAAAACTACTATTGTTGTCCAACTTATCAACACGACTGTGGTCACAGTCTGGTTAAGACCGGGGATTGGATGCGAAACTTCGCATCAGATAAGCAGGAAGTTTGCACCTGCAGGCCGGGCCCTGACTTACAAAAACGACTTACGCTAGAATTGTTCGGGAGAAAAATTTCCAGCCAATCGTGGTGCTGGACATACGCATTATCGAAGCCGACTTACCAATGGCAAAGAGCACTTACGAACGAAAAGCCTAATGGATTCGGAACTAGTTCTAAAAACGAACGAATGTTCTGGCCGCACGCGATTGGTTGAGGCTCGAGGAGCGGCTGACGTACTGCGAGCCTCGATTAATCGCGTGCGGCCAAAACGTTCGTTCTTGCACAGAAAGAGTACAAGATCGCGCCCCTGAATGGTAAAGCACCGCACGCGTAATATGGAAGGTCCCACCTGCGGCAAGTTATTTGCCAACTTTAGCTTCCCCTTTAATTTTTAATTGAACATAAAAAATAATTTCACATGCTTTTCGGGCTTCCTTGTCCATTTTCTTCATGTTATTGCGGCTTACAAATATCGAGCCCCTTGCATAACCTTTTTCTTCGTGCTGGTCCTTATCAATGAAGTATGTAATCTTTCATTTTAGCCGTGTTGTCGAGACAGAAGATGAGTTTCCTTTGTTCTTTCTTTCCAGGATGGTTCTTTCAATGCCACTACAACGGCCGTTGTGAAAGTTACAGATGTTCAAAATCGGCCGCCAGTGTTCCTCGGATCTTTTTCTGCCGTCGTCAGTGAAGACGTCCCCGTGGTAAGTCATAAAATATAGCTGCACACGAACATTTTCTTTTGCTAAGTAGCAATGGAGGGGAGAGAAAAGATCATGTGATAAACTGAGAAATAGCTGAGAATCTTTGACATGTTTTGCGGAGGGAAATCTAAGCTTTTAAAACTAGCAACTAATCTAACACTTTCTTTGATAGAATAAATATGCAGCTCTGTGTATGGATTTTTATATAGAGGGTGTTTTTTTTTTTAGAAAATAGAGATTTTTTATATAAATCCACTAACAGTAAGGCTCCTGTCGCTTTCGCACACGAACTCCACGTCGAGGCGAAAAGATTTTGCCGCAGTTAAAACGACACTGATGCGACTAATTAACAAACACTCATTAATTAACTCTTTAATAATTGACTTGAGGGCAGGTGTTTATATTAGAAAGTTGTAGTGCGTGCCAATTTATGGCATACCCATTTTTTAGAAATCACGAAAGTTGCGCGTAATTATAGATATTCGTCATCGAAGTTCAAGGCCGATACCGTAATTGATCGCGCCCGGAGTGCAAAAAACGCGACCATTCGGTTTACGTCAGAACGAAAATACACGTGACAAGGAAGTGACGAAATTCAAATGACGGCGTGTCCCGGTCGTATTTTTTCGTGAAAAGCGGCAAGTCATCTCAGTTGCGCCAGCGGATCGCCTTACCTTTGCGCTTGGCGTTTGGTGCTTATCTGTTTCTTTCGAGTCGAGTTGTGCGCAAAAAAAAAAAAAAAAACGCGATATCAACCTTCTCTTTCCCTGCGAAGCATCAAACTCAGGGGCAACCGCGACGGCGCTTCTTCTTGCAGACAGGCGAAATAGTTTTTCGCGCCTGTTTATAATTTAATAAAGAAACGTAAGTACCACACATCGCACGCAAACAATAAGCTGTTTACTAGTGTATTTCAGAATGCTTGCCGGTTTTCCTGAAGAGATTCTGCTTTGGCGCACCTTGATTTAAATTTCGTCACTTCCTTGTCGCGGGTAGTTTCGGTTTGACGTAAAAGAGCGGTTGCGTTTCCTGCGCGCCGGACGCGGTCAGTTCGGTATCGGCCTTGAAATTTGATGACTAATATCTCTTAATCACTTTCGCGATTCCTAAAAAAATAGATATCCCTCAAATTGGCACGCACTACAATTCACTAATACAAACAACTGCCCTCAAGCCAATAATTAAAAAGGTAATTAGCGAGCTTTTGTTAATTAGTCAGGTCAATGCCATTTTAACTGCGGAAAAGTATTTCCGCCTCGACATAGAGTTCACGTGCGAAAACGAAAGGAGCCTGACTGTCATAGATTTTAGGGGCGAAGCTCCTCTTAGTCTAACCTTGTCACGTCTCCGTTGTCCGGCGTAACCACCTTTGCAAACTGCCCACTACTTCGTCTTTGCAAACATCCCACTACGACCCATCACCGATCCTTTGCAAACTGCCCACTACTTCGTCTTTGCAAACATCCCATTACGATCCATCACATATCCATTACTTGACCGATCATAAAGCCGTTATAATGAAGGGGGAACGGAAGCCACCTTTGCAAACTGCTCACTACTTCGTATTTGCAAACATCCCACTACGATCCATCACCGATCCATCACTTCACCGACCATAAAGCCGTTATAATGAAGGGGGAACGGAAGCCACGTCTAGCTACCACTTACGATTAATAAAATTTCTTGTATAATTATATACAGTGTTTGTCACGTCTTTGATGATGTACTGGGCTATCGCTTTGATTACTGCTGGGCGAAACCACCGAAGATGTCACGGTGTAACCATGGTTGCTCCAGGAGCTTCGCCCAAGCTCTTCATCATACACCCATAAATATGCGGTGAATTTTTTTTTTACTAAAAATCTGTGCTGTCTAAAAAAACACCCTGCATAAGGAAGACAGGAAGTGCTCAGTCTTCACAGTGGTGGGATTGGGTTATGAGCAGCTGATAGCGGAGGTGGGGCCATGAAGCAGCAATTCTTCCTCATTCTAAAGCCATTTCGCCAGTGCGGTAACCCATTTGCGCGGCTTCTCTTCTTTTCCAGGGAACTTACGTGATGACAGTGAAAGCAATCGATGGCGACCGAGGAATTCCCAGGAATATTCGCTACTCTATCGTTTCGAGTAAGCACGTGTCCTTCAATTTCGCCATAAACGGCCGAAGAGCCTTGGCAGTGCAGGCTCTTTTTTGTGCAACGGCTCGTCGGTGAGCGCTAGCTGCTGCACGCGAGGTATATCGTAACGAAGGGCGCGAGTAACGGCGGCCTGCCCGTTTGGAATTCGTGCTCAGATGCGAGCTTTCATTGCGCGAATGTGTTCCGGTAGACGGACCAAACACTTAGCAGCGCACACAAGGAGGTTGAAAAAAAACTTCTGGAGTGGAGGCGGCGAGCCGCCGCTGAAGCCGACGACCGCCATATTGCTCCGGGCAGAAAACGTGTCGGTCGTCGCTTGAGCCCGCGCGGAAGTTCCACAGATGGCGAATTTCTCCGCTCCTTTGGTGACAAGCGAGTGTTGTGGATGTCTCACTTGTTGGACTGCGATCTACTCGATAACCACATTTACAATTTGTCGAAGATTACCAAGCTGTATATAAAAAACGCCGGGCCTGCGCGCAGCACAGTCACAGCGAAAGCTGGAAGAGTGGCCTTTCTAGAGCCCGTTCTAAACTCTCTTGGGGAACTAATACAAGTACACTTTCAAGGTACCCACTACGTCGCAAATCATAATTTTTGTGAAGTACGGAAGCAATCACTATGCCATTATTCGTCTTTCTGCGGATAAGCGAGGTGCCGCTACACATCTGTAAGGCATTATGTGAACTTTGTTGATGCTGCCTGTGGTTCCTGGATGAAGAATTATGGCTGAGCCTTTTGTAATGGATTTGAAGCAATTAACGATCCGGTCACTCGTTGCGCAATTAGCATTATGTGACGCCTGGTCATTATTTTACTCTTCTGACACGCTATATTACACATTTAACGCAATTCCTTGCCCGACATGACGCCTGTAAGGATGTTTTTGCAAAGGAGTTCCAGTCACTAGCGTGGCTCTGTGGTAGAATACTCGACTGCCATGGAGAGGACCCGGGTTTAAATCCCATATGAGCCTGTTTATTTTTATTTATTTCATTTTTCTTATTTCGCACGATAGTAGTTACGGACACCGGCGGCGGCAGCGGACAACCATCCCACAGCTGTTGTGATTTGATAAAAGCTTTCGCTGTAAAATCAGGCTTCACCACATTTCAAAAGAAATCAACCGGAAGAAAATTCGGCAGATCCCACGCGTTGTGGGAATCTGTTTCATGCGAAGCAGTCAGCGAGTACTGCTATGCTGTATTTTATGGCTTTGAGCCAAGCGTTACGAGGTGGATCAACGTGTTTTTGTAAGTGTAGTAGCTGTGTGCACATCGTGGGCTTACCAGGCACGTCGACACTGGCGTTTAAACGGTAACTTTGAGGTGCAACGTAACGTCAGCCCTCACGTTAGAACACACACGTCAGTATTATCGAAACTAAGTGCACATTATGGTGCAACCATGTGGATATCATACGTAACTTTCGTGAATGTATTCCTCTGGGTCGAGCAATGCTTCAATATAGCGTGCTGAAACATAGGAATATAAATGTAATGTTTATTACATTGCTATAAAAGCGGAGCCAACACTGGAACCGCAGACGTTAATCTGATATGACGCCTGTATCGTAGGAGTACATACGTACTGTGCATTGCTTTCTTGCAAAATTAGATAGCCAGCACCACAACCACACTTGACGTTGCACAGACATTACGCCTGCATAGGCTGTTTTTTCCGAACCAGTCTATATACCCGACGTACCTTTGTGGTAGAATACTTGATTGCCACGCAGAATGCTTGGGTTAGATTCCTGCTGTGATCTTAATATTTATTCTTTCCATTCGTCGGGTCAACGCTGCCGATGTCGGTTTTTCTTAACGCTCTCGCATTTAAAGTACCAATATCTGTTCTCGCGGTTCCTGGGTAGATATAAACTGTCAATCACATGTGGCGCATACCCGTACACCACGGCCAGTGGTAAACGGCTATGTGCCACACGTGTCTGGAGGAAAGGGTTTGACGACCTACGCGACAGAATTTTCCCGTTATTCATGTCATGATACGACAGCCATATCCGTCCAATCCTCTTACCCTCCCATGCCGATTTTGGTCTGCACCAAGTAAAGGAGGCGATGATGAGAGCACCTCGGCGTAGGTGGCTAGGCAGATAGATTCGTAGATAAAAACGCTGAATGTGCGAAAGGTTCGCTAAGAAATGCCTCGCATTTAAAACTCCCAGAGCGGAGTAAGAACACGGCTGACAATTAAGGACTGTTATTTTGAAAAAAATTATAGACGAGTGTAAACAAGAGCTGCAGCAAGCTAGTCAATTAATCTGCTTTCGTATCTCTTCTTTTGCTGTGTTTACTTTTTAAGGGTGCATGTTTCATATGGTTAGTTTCGTGATTGTCTGCATTATGCGTAAACCAGAGCTGCAGCAGACTGGTCAACTAGTTTGCTTTTGTATCTTTTCTTTTGCTGTGGTTAGTTTTTAAGGACGCGTGTTTCATACGGTTAGTTTCGTGATTGTGTGCATTATGATGCATTCTGAAGTTATTTTGGATTTGTTGCTTTATCGATTCACGTATAAACCACATTGTATATTCTTTTTTCTTTTGAAATTGTGTAAAAGCCGGGCGTGAATAAAATATAATGTACCAATTATTAACTCCTCCATGTGCTTTATTTCGGGAATGCTGGAAGCGAATTCTGCGTGTTATCAGGCACGCTTCAGCCCATGTATTATGGTGGAAAAAACTGCCTTCTTCAGTCCTGCAGGACAACAAAAAAATTCGGCCAAATAAGTGACACTAACTATCCAGTTCTCACGCTGAAACGCCCCCGCGGAAGCTCACAATTACGCTGTCCGCGCTCAAGCTGCGCTGCCTCTTGCCCGGAGCAAAATGGCTGCCAACCGGTTTCCCAGGCTTCACCCGCTCGCGTGGGCGCATATAGGGGACCTCCACTCCAGAAGTTTTTTTTAAACCTCCTTGAGCGCACAGCTCCCATCAACTTATGTTTATTTTATCAAAATTACCGAGCTACATCGTCAATTACAGATATGTTGCCTTCAGTTTTATCTTCAACCGTCGCAGGTATGTCGGGTGAACACAAGGCAAAACTTTTTTTTACAATCTAAATCGTTCTAAAACAAGTCTGGAAAGAAATTTATACTTGCCCGTTCCACCAAAAACGGTCGGCACGTCTAAATCATGGCGTAGTTGTACGACCGTGTCTTGCTTGGACAAAGCTTCTTCGAAAATGTTTTTTTCTTTGTACCGTTTAAGTATGGAATTATATACCCGTAGCAGATGTCGAGTGTAATGGAATCTTCCTGTTTGAAAAGCGCTTAAAAATGTATTTTGTGTAACTTCTACAGCTCGGGCAGCCAAGCTTCCTGCAGTATTTAAAAGAAAAAAAAAAGAAAAAAATGGGGGGAAACATTTTGAAGTGGTAATTACCATTTTCTTGTTTAGCAGGTCAGTACTCCGAAAAATTACACCATCTCCCGCTAAAGGGAACCATGTGGGGATGCGAAGCAGCGCATGGGTCGACTTAAAGTTCCGTTCATGGGCATCTTGCCCGATGTTAACGCGTCCTTGCAAGTGGAGCACACCATGAATTCACTGTAGTTGCTGTTGCTGTTACTCGTCCCGAACTCTTGTTGGAGCACACCACGCGGGTTCATGGGTTCATCGCGCGTCTGCAGAATCTCGTTCCTCGACGCCATCACGTGATTGCTGAGCGAGTGTAAGGGGAAGAGGCCATAGAGTCTTACTCAGCCCCTTACACAGGCCCGAAAGCGCTAGCGCGTGCCAGCGCGTTCTGACTAGGATACAACGCGTTGGTTCATCGCGCGTCTGCAGAATCTCGTTCCCCGACGCCATCACGTGATTGCCGAGCGAGTGTAAGGGGGAGAGGCCACAGCGTCTTACCAAGCCCCTTACACAGGCCCGAACGCGCTAGCGCGTGCCAGCACACATGGGTTTGTCTGCGTTACGCCAAGCTAGGACAGCATACGGCAGCCCGGGCTCCTAAAGTGCTCTGCACGTATGAGGGTAGCGGATTGGGCGAGTTGGAAAATGCTCATGATGGTTAGCGCTAACGGAACACGGACGGAGAGAAGAAAACGACGACACAAGCGCTATGTCGTCGTTTGTGTCGCGCTTGTGTCGTCGTTTTCTTCTCTCCGTCCGTGTTCCGTTTGCGCAACCATCATCTGCACGTATCATCATCAAGGCGGTCGACGAACAAGAGGAAGAAGACTTCTCCTTGGCGCGAACGCACGCTCAGATGGCTATGCTAGGTGGTAGAAAGCGGACGGTCGCCAAGGGACGGACGCAGCCCGGAGCAAAAGCTGCTTCGCATATAAAAAAATTGCGCAGCTTGCACTGAGTCGCGCAAGGCTGGGGCAGAGCAGAGCTCGTCCTGGCTTGACTAGGCACACGTGCATTCACAACGCCGATGCACGAAGTGTTCACGTGATCGCATTGTAAATGACGAGTATTGGCAAGGTATCAAACGGGTTCGATTGAGAATCGCTTGGCAATCACAGCACCAAGCAGCTTAATAACCTTAATTAGAAAAATTAGCTTAATTGACCTAATTTGCGTATTCGATGATTGGTCTCGATTAGCTTGCATCCCAAGGCAACCTGCTTAAGTAACTAATTAGCCTAATGAGCACTAACTAGGCTCAGTCTTAGTTCATCCTAGATTAGGCTTAGCTCGGCTCATCTTGCCGAGCTCGGCATGACTGGACACACCAGAATCTCAACTCGGGTTATTAGAACTAATTAGACTTTGACTTAATTAGCTTAAATACACTTAACTAATTAGGAAATACCATGCTCGACTAGGCTTAATTAAGTTTGGCTATGATTAACTCGGCTTAACTAGGCACAGCTATCTTAACTTGGCTTGACATGGCCGCGCCGACATGATGATGATAATTTCTTGTCTACATCGCGAATTGGACAAACAGCGGGCATAAAAGCTCTGCCGTAAACGAAACAACCTACAGTTTAGCTGACTTCCGCGCTGTTACGTGTGTTATGGCTAGTGGTGGGGAGCTATGTCGAAAAAAATTATACGTTCAACGCCCCGATTATAAATCCGCTCACTTCACGGGCACTTGGCCTCTCTCAGGGCCAGCAAATAAAGCCAAAATAACGAATTGCTGGGAAAATTTATTGATATTGACAAAGGTCTAGTAGCGCAAATTAAGTGAACACAACGCGCAAGATAGGAGACAGCGTCAGTGCTGTCCTGGCCAGCGGCGTAGGCAGAAATGTTTTTCGGGGGGGGGGGGGGGGTTCACTTCCTTTATCCGACATGGGGTCTGGCCAGATAAGTGTGGTCGAGTGTTATTTTGTGCTCTGTATCCCATGGGAAAAAAAGTATTTCGCCACTGGTCCTGTCCTCTGCCAATTCTTTCCCTCTCATTTTTCTCTTTTCTATCAGATTATCCCCTTGCCACTACAAGGCAACGTGTCCTTCATGAATTCTCTGTATACCTTTTCATTGATGTTATTGCCTCTTCTTCCTCCTTGCCTTAAGCGGAGGCAGGAATTCGTCTCCATGTATAAGATTCCTTATTTATCATGCACATTCAATCCTTTGAACTTTGAGCTTTAATGGTCACGCCGAAGAGTTGAGTAATATTTTGTTTCTGCTTCTCTGTTTTCAGATCCAGAAAACTTCTTCGCAATCAACAGAAACACGGGGTTATAACAACTGCGAACTTGTTGGACAGAGAGAAACTGAGCTCCTCAAACGGCGTGGTCACTGTCAAAGTCAAAGTGAGTGAAGAACATTGTAATAACTGTAGTCACTAAGGCGAAAGCTGCGAGGGATCAGTTACCCCTTGAATTAAATTGATTAAAATAAAGAAGTCATTATTATTATTATTATTATTATTATTATTATTATTATTATTATTATTATTATTATTATTATTATTATTATTATTATTATTATTTCTATCACTCGCAAAACATCTAGCGTGTCATTTCAATACTCTGTCAATTCTGTGCCGTTATGCAAGGTTTATGAAATCAGTGATCTTGGTGTTGTTATTGACAGCGCGTTAAACTTTTCTTCTCACGTTAAGCGTGCTGCTATGCGGGGCCTTCGTTCTCTCGGATGTGTTTGTAGAATATCTCGATAATTCGGGTCTCCCATGGCCCTACACAAATTGTACATGGCAATATGTCTTCCGCAACTTGAGTATGCGTCCGTGATATGGAATGGCATTGCTCAATCCAGCGGTAACACCATTGAACGAGTCCAGAAAAAATTCCTCAGCATATATAACCATCGCTTTGCTAAAAATGACTCTGGATCTCGTTCAAGTACTGCTGAATTATTATCACTGCCATCACTTCACTGCCGACGAAATCGCTCTGATCTCTTATTTCTTTACAAGCTAGTCCACGGTATCATATCCTGCCCTGTACTTCTCAATTGTGTAAATTTTCGAATTCCGCGTAAGTTAACCAGAGAGAACAGACCGTTTCATGTACCCGCCTGCTTCTTCCAACACTCTACCGTTCACAGAATACAAAGTCTCTATAATGTTAATTTTCTTGATCTTGACGTTTTTCATAGCCCACAATCATTGTTTTTATCCGAGCTTTGCACTGTTTTGACATAGTGTGGCACAATGTACAAAGTCTTCCCTTCTCAGTCTTTCCACATAGTTGTATATATGCAATCTAATTTTTTATGCCCCGTCAATATTTCTCGTGTTGTCTTATTTTACTCCTCCCCTTTTGTGTTCATTTCTCTTTGTCTACGTGTTTTTGCTCTTTTTATTTATGAAAACTGTCTGTATTGTATTGTTTATTTTTATTGTTTTTTTGCGTGCGCCAGCACAAAGACCTTACGGTTGTTCCTGGGCACGTTAAATAAATCATTGATTGATTGATTGATTTATTATTATTATTATTATTATTATTATTATTATTATTATTATTATTATTATTATTATTATTATTATTATTATTATTATTATTATTATTATTCACTTTCGTGCGCTACGCTCGGCTAAGTTTTCATGGTAGCGCCTTTCGCGGGCTCTATCGCTGTCTCGGACGGCGCACCGCACTGCTGCAAACAGTATGTGACGACATAACCTGATCACGAAATTCCAAGGAGATCGGCCATTTAAAAAGGAGGTCGTCAACAGTCAGTCAGCGAGCACACCGCAACGCAGAGAAATAATGCATCTTTCTTTTTTTTTTCTTTGTAAATGCGCACATATGGCTACAC
Organism: Rhipicephalus sanguineus; assembly: GCF_013339695.2. Lineage (NCBI taxonomy): Eukaryota > Metazoa > Arthropoda > Arachnida > Ixodida > Ixodidae > Rhipicephalus > Rhipicephalus sanguineus. Next base: position 167,200,995 of record NC_051176.1, read on the forward strand.
AGGGCATGAACTCAGATTCGAGTCATGTACTGTCATGTCCCGATTGTCGATTGTCGTCGATTGTATATCATGTACCGATTATCGGCACCTCAGCTAACAGCAATTTTAACCCAGATTGTTGTAGGAAGCAGTGTTGTTCTTCATATATAGGTCGTAAAACTGTCGTAAAGAGCAATGATTTCTTGTGACAGGCCATAATGTCTTGAGAGACAACCGTGCAGACGGCCGGGCAGACGCGGTGAACGCCATCTGCAACCACCGGGCCGGATCTGTACACGCCGAGCGCAGTTTCACGACGCGTTCTGAGCGGCTGCGCTAAAGTGGAAAATCCTTCCTTCGCACGGTCGCGGCCGCTGCCAGCTTTTCCACCTGCAATTCTCACTGCGGCGAGCCAATTTTTCCCGCTTTCACCAGAAGTGTGAACGCGCGCTCCGCAACTGTAGCTGCCATGAGTGTGACACCATAGGTCAGGGGTCACTGAGGCGTGCAGAGCGTCGTGCGCGCGTTTGGAATGCCCTAAGCATTCCAAACGCATAGCGCATAGCGCAGCGTAGGTTACGCATAGCGTGTGCAACCAAGCTGCTTCAGCGGACGCTAGAACGTAGCGGTAAATGAGTATACACTGATATCCTTTCAGAATTTCAGATTTACTTAAATAATAAAAAAAATATTTGGTTGGTGTACAGAATATTATTTTTCCGTACCGGAGTCATTGCTTGTGTTTGTGTCTGTGGTTTGTGTGAAGTGTTCTTGTCTAGCTTTGGCGGCTTTGGTAAAAGAAGATTTAGGATCGGATTCCCGTAGGACGCAGTGTACGTAGTCTTTTAGTTATAACCAGATAACGCTACTCGAGTAGACGCTTTAAAATTTATTAAAATCACGCCGATTTAGTGCCAGAACCATGAAGCCTGCGTCACCACACATTTCTAGTTTTTACGATCGTTCTGATTTTTTTCTCATAGTAAAAGTGGCCATTTTGATATCCCAGCAATGTGATTTAATTTTTATTCAAAAGGATTTACTGCAAGCCATATGAAAAATAAGTGCGAGCTAAATAAAGCTTCTGCTGAGCTTCACGGAACAACGTGATTCACTGGTGCAGCTCATCTAGTGCCTCTTTATTTGTACTCGATGAAAACACAAGAATTTAGAATAAGGTCAACTGACTAAAACCGCAACGCACCTTCTCTCTGCGCTTCCATACTCCAAATGACAAAGGATGCCGATGCTGAGAAATCGCCACCGCAGTGCCGTCATAAAGCTGACGAACATAACTGGCTGGCGGCATATTTCTGGTTGCATAATTAGACAGTTATTCTAAGAGCATATGTTTGTACAGAAACACGATTTTGTTTTCCTTAGACAGCATTTAGTAAATGACGTGCAGGCGCTTCGACTCGCATTTATTTTCTTTAGTAGAGCTGCTCATAACAAGGTTTAATACGACGGCAAGGAAGACGCAGTCACTGCGCGTACATATATTTCTAATTCGAAGATTTAATACATATCGTGGCAGATATGAAGCGCTCACCGTAAGCAGACTGGCGTTCAGCGGATTACATAGTCTTTTTCTAAATATTATGCGAAAAATAAGAAAGGCAGTATGCCAGAACATTGCAATTCTTACTTTGGCGTGAGCTCTCTGCAACGCTGCCTCGTTACGTGTCGCTGAATGCATGGCGTGTCGACGCGTAGGCTTCGGAGCTGGAAGGCGACCGGCCGCTGGACGAACCGGGATCATCGACGACCACCGCGTTGGCCATCACGGTGAAGGACGTGAACGACGAGGCGCCTACGTTCAGCCGGCCAAGCTACAGTGTCAGCGTGAGCGAGAACATTCCTCCTGGGAGCCCACTGCCGAACCTTGACATGTTCGTCCAGGACACGGACACGGTGAGAACACGCTGCTTAGCGGTATAGACCTCCTTCTGTGTTCGCCCATGTCAAGAAGCCGTGTATTTCCATCCGTTAGCTTTAGCAAATCCGCAGAATTGTGTTACTGGCGATATACACTTCGCGAAAATTTCAAATACCATACAGCTGAAGTATTCAACAGGGAACCACCTAACCACGCGCAGCAAAAGATCAACTGATAGTAGAGGCAAAGGAAGGGTCGATGTTAAATATAAATTAATATTTATCCAAAATTTGTTTGACAGGCAGCAGATGCGGAGTGTAGTATTTCATGTGATCACATACAACTGGTCAAAGAAATATGTAGTATTGTCTACACGTAAACATATAACCTACCGTTTCAATGTGTTTCTGGAACACTCTCGCATTTTGGATGCCCTGAGTACGAATAGATCTTCAGTGTTGTCTATAGAATCTTGTTTTTTAGTTCGCATTCTATAGATGTCGGAGGCCTAGAGGTGGGATTGTCGCACATTTTACGCATCTCAAAGAATAATGGAGTCCGCTTCTTCTCATGGCGATTTGTTACGTGCTGTCCCTCGCGTCGGGCGTTTGTGACCAATTACATTTACAAACGACTGTGGCATCAAATCAAGAAAATGCTTTGCAGCCTTTACGGGCTTTCATATTGCCACGCGCGTTTATTGCTTTATTAACACGAAAGTGTTTTATGTCGGGGTCCACCACGACTCCACTGACGTATTTCCGTCACGGATATGACGTTGTAAAATATAAAGACTAACAGATAGCAAACAAAAAAAGTTAACAGAAAAAGTTTCATCACCGGGAGGCGAACTTACGACCCGTCGATCCGCAGCGCGCGGTGCGAAACGATTCGGCCACAGACGGCACGTTCTTTGCCATGCTAACGACGAGCTATTTATGTACACCATTTGCCGGTGGCGATACACAGAGATCGGTGGTACATCAGCGTGTTTTCGTTATCACTAGTGAGATGGCGCGAAGGGCTCGAAGAGCGCGCTTTAAAGGTCGTCGCCCTACGCGGTTGAGCGCGCGCCTCTACAGGACGTGGTCGCTCGCACGCGCGCTTATCTCGTGATTGCGGTGATACGTCTTGTGCTCGCACCACAAGTTTGCGTTGAGAGCACGAAGGCCACCTCGCTCACTGCAGCGGCCGCTTTGGCGAAAGGAGCGCGCTGCTCACGCAGAAATAAGTTACAACTGTGACAGTTCGCGCTCATCCTGTGTATGTTCGTTCCGTCGCCCTTTCTGCTTGAGCAGCGCGTTGCAAGTTTCGAGCTGCTTGCCGTTCTTCGCGTGACATTACAATTTGTTGCTGTAGCATTCATTCCTTCGCGCTTGGGACGAAAGAATACACAACAAACGCTCAACTACGTCTGTGAAGACACGTCTTGCTTTCGTGTTATACCGATTCCTATGACAGAGGGATCAGCCATGTTTTCTTTTTCTTTTTTTGTATTCGAGTTTTCACCCACAAAAAATTGGCCGCGTATCTGCGTGCTTCGCTGCAAATGTCGTCTAAAGACGATAGAAGAGGCGCTACGTGAGTATGGACGCCATCTGGCAATACGTCGGGAAACATGAGTGCTGTGTTGCGGGCTGGTAGTCCCGGCGCAGCGGCAGGCGAAGACCGGCGGTGACCAACGCGACCGGTGGGGACGCCGGCCAGCCCGAACACGCTGTTTGGCGCGATGCGCCGAAGGAGAAGAAAGGTCCGCACTCAACGAGTACTCTCCACAAACTCTCTTACTTACACGTCGCCTGGGTAAAACAGGAATGCCAGAGTTGCGCCCCCTGTCATTCGTACAATGCAATACTGAACCGAAACCGAAACACAATATGAGCTTGTGCAGAGGGCACGGAGGAAGACAAGTTTCAGCGCAGTCGCATTTTCAGCGCACCTTAAGAAACTAGGGTTGTAACATTGTAGGGCGAGTAGGGCCAGAAGGACCGTCACGACGAAAACCTGCCTCCTCACTCGTATTCGCCTGGAACGTTGGTGTGGCTTCGCGTTCCCTCCTCCACTCCTGTCCTTTCCACAAAGCTACTGCCTAAGTACGAAGGCCCCTACCGCGTCCTACGTCAAGCATCCCCAGTTAACTATATGATTGAGCCTGTTCAATCATCTACGGACCGCCGTCGTCGCGGCCGCGAGACTGTTCACGTCGATCGACTGAAGCCGCATTATGACCCACCAGTTGTACCTGTTCCTTAGGTCTCCAGGATGGCTCCTTTTCCGCGGGGGAGTGATTTGTAACATGGTAGGGCGCAGACAAGAACGCCTGCGAAAGAAGACGAAGACGGTTGTTGTTGGCGCTCGCGCTTGCTCGGCTTGGACCGCTGATCGCTTCAGCTGTGTCAATCTTTTAATAAACGCGTTACTGTCTCAACGTTAAACGCATACCATCAAGGTCTTTAAAATTGCGTATCTATGTATTTTCTATTAAAGGAACACACCACCTAATACTTACGTTATGATGTTACGCCTCAGATATGCGTAATATTTACTTTTTGATCGACAACATTCACAAGTATGAACAGCCGTACCAGTTCAAGATGGGTGGGCGGTAAGCAAGTGGTTCAACTTTGGCCGGTTGGCTGAATCGGGTGACGTGCCGACAAACAGAAAGACAGAAAGACAGACCAAAATTTCTGCGTTTAAGTTCCCCAAGAAAGACTATCGTCTTTAAAACTGATAGCAACGCTCGGCGCAGACCACGCCGCAATGTTTGGGAAGCTTCGCCATTGTTTCAGATCAATCTGTTAAGATTACGCGCAGGACGCGAATAGTCAAGTTTATGCGAGAGCTCATGTGAGCACCAGCGATAACACTGGAAGGTTCGATGTCTGATGTATAAAAGACGACGCAATCCACCGATGATCAGATTATTCGACGTCCGACGACTGTGCGCGCCGATATTGACGATATCGTTGCACTTTCAGTGTCATTCTTTTTGTGGGCACAAGTTCGCCCAAATAAGGAGTTTGGTTGGTTTGGTCTTTAACGGCTGCGACTGCTTTTTTCACCGCCGCCACAACAACGTGACAATATTGTTCTCAGTGCCTTCATCAAAGCTAATTAACTACTCAAGGAGCCGAAAATAAAAAGTGGGTCACCCTAACTGTATTGGCGCAGTGGTCAAACTCCGTCAATGCGTAGAGTCTTGCTTTCATGGTTGAAAACAAAGTAGTGTGCTTGTAAAGTACAGTCTTTATCTGATATTTAGAATAGAAAATTGAGCGAGTTGGTATTGATTCATACTTAGGGCTGTGCAGCGCTCACAAAAAAGGACAAGGGACAGAAGAAGTACACAGGACAAGCGCTGACTCTTTATTCCGGAAAACACAAAAAAGTAAACAAGAAGAAATAATCGAGTAACGTGACTTGTACTCCAGACGAAAAATGAAACGAACGTTCATAGCATGCGCACAACGACTTTTAAGTCGCGTTGCCGCACGTGCTGACCAAAAACTCGTATTCCCTATCCCAAAGCTTTATCGATGGCTGGCTAACGCATCTTTCGTAGCTTCTTCTAATTTATCTGATATATTAGTGATATTAGTAGCTTTAAAAATGATTTGGTGTTTATCGTGCCTTTCCCTGAAATTTCGCTACGCGCGGTTTCATTTTTTAGCATGATAAGGATGTGCTTTCTTCCCTCTACCTTCCTCTTTGTTCATTTATGCTGACTGAACTTGGATAATCATAAGGTAGAAATTTTATCTTTGCGGGACCGTAAAGCAGAGCCAACAGGCATCTCTTTTGCTTGCTTACTTATCACATCTCTGTTTCTCTATCACAGGGTTCCAACTCAGTTTTTAATATCAACCTCATGGATTCTTCTGGGATGTTTGCCGTGGAGCCCACCATCGCAACTGGTTCGACATCTGTAAGCATCCGGATTGTGAAAGGACCGCTGGACTACGAGAATCCCAACCAGCGAAAGTTTATCTTACTGGTAAGCACGCATATACATCAACGACAAAAAGCGTCGCATCATGGTTAGCATCTTTCTCGTTTTATTGTAGATGCGTTGATCGTCAACACCGTTTTGAAATATGACACCCTATATTTAAGCATATATACACATATGTACACATACATGTGTACACATACACATATGTACACATATACATGTGTACATATACATGTACACATGTATATGTTAAAAGCACAACACAGGGCGTATGAACTTATTTGTCTCCCAACCTATCTTTGAATAACCAGAGTTAGTCTATTTTATCTCCCGCCGCCGGACCAGTACTTTGTACATGCATTATCACTGCCTTCATTGAGCGATAACGGAATAACCGAAGCGAGCTGTGCCTGGAAAAACGCCGTGGACGCAGAAAGGCGGCCTATTTTTACTTAATTCTAGCATATTTTGAGAACGGCGCAACAGAAGCGTAGGCTCATGTGAAGGAATAGGTGTAAACAAGGAATTTTCGTTTTCAGAACCCAGTCCTGTCGTATCGCTGCCGCAGCGAACTGCTACTAACTCTTTATTGATTGATTGATTGATTGATTGATTGATTGATTGATTGAAATAACTTTAATGACTAACTCATTATTGCCTCGCTTTAATTTAGTGCTTCCTCTCTTTCTACAGGTGGTCGCGGAAGAAGCATTCACGAATCCGAAGTTGTCCAGCACGGCTACGGTTACAGTGAATGTGCTCGATATCAACGACAACGCTCCTGTGTTTGAAGAAGACAGCTACACTGCTTCGATTGTCGAAGATGCGTCACCCGGTAGCGTGGTTACGACCATAGTGGTACGTATAATTTGGTAGCGCGTGACGTATTTTTCTTGTGAACTGTTGAAATGACGAATGCACGATTCCTTTTTTTTTTCTTTCCTAGGCTACGGACAGAGATACAAGCCCACATGGAGAGTCTGGTCTAATGTACTCACTTCTCGGAAACGGTGCCGACAAGTAAGTACCGTCAACTACGAATTTTGATGTGTTTTTTTTTTCTTTCTTTTTTACAGCTGCGAATCTCGGGACTTCCTCTCTGGCTCTGAACTTACATCGATAGCAACGGGCTCTCACTAAAGACACCGCAGTCTTTTCGAGAATACTTCTCTTCGATACAAACAACGTTTTCCGTGTCCGTTGTAGCTCCGTCTCAAAAATAAATGTGAAATAAAAGGAAAACGTGAAACTGCTTGCCGACGATATTGTTGTCGTTGAAGCGGAAGAGAGCAAGAAAGAGCGCGGGCATCGCAACTATAACGCGTGTGTGCAGACACGTGAAGCTACCCCCCGCAGTAGAGAGAGAGAGAGAGAGAGGGGAGAAGAGGGAAGCCTATGTGTACAAGAGACAAGGAGGGCCCAGAGACCTCACCGTATCCTTTAGATACGACGAAACCCCTCACATGTCGCTGACCGCAGCTGTAGCGAAGTGCACCTAAAATGTCGGAAGTATTGGGTTCGATTACCAGTGCTATGGTGGCTAGAGCCACTATACCAGTGTCCTCAGGTACCTACCGGTTTTTTCTAATGGGGAGAGCGGTACCTTGACCTGCAGCTCGGTGGTAAGTGTGCTCATCACGAAAAGGCGGTCTCTCCTTTCCGCCCTCTTCTATATTCTCCCCAAGTACGACGCACCCTTATGGGTTGCAGAAATAAGCGTCTGTCCTAACCTCAAACCACTATCGAGAGGCCAGGGGACATTTTCACCGAGCAGAATAACCGGCGGGTTCCCGGCGGTGCCAGGTGTATGGTGTACGTACGAAATTTACCGACGATTATCAGGTCCGTCGAACCGAGCAGACCTTATCTGATCAACGTTGTTTTGCCCCATTGCAGATTCCACGTGGACCCCAGCTCGGGCGTGGTGACGGTGGCGCCGTGCGAGACTCCTGGCCGCGGTAATTGCCTAGACTTCGAGTCGCGGCCCTCCTACTTCCTCTCGTACCAGGCGACGGACGACCGGGGCCGGGGCCAGAGCGCCGTGGTGCCACTTACAGTGCGCCTCACAGACGCCAACGACAACCCGCCGGCCTTCGAACAGCACCTGTACACGGCGCTCATCGACGAGGGAGACGTGCGTTTCGACCCCCCGCTCAGGGTCCAGGTGCGATATCGTCCGCTTTTTTTTCCGAGGGACCGAAATAAAGTTTATCCATCCATCCATCCATTCTTAACCTGTCAACAGGGGTCCAGTAATGAGGATGTCACTTCCGCGAACACGTCCCTTGTGTACCGGCAGAAACGTAATGATAGATGAGTTTCAATGAATCCTTTCTCATGCGAGAGCAATGATTCTCTTAGCCCGCCCACGTTGCCCTGTGGGATGGGTACATGTCTGACAGTATAGAACAATGACCACGCATGGATGGATGGATGGGGCTGTACCCTTTTGATCGGGCGGCGGCTCACGCCACCTAGCCGTAACTTAAAATTAAGTACTAGCTCTACGCAGCGAAAGACTAAATTTCGCTACGGCGTTGATTTTAGCCACCAATCAGATAACCTCCTCTTGGTTCTTTCTACCGGCTTAAAGTCTATTTTGTCATCACTGCCTCTAAACCCCAATGCTTTGAAAAATTCAGCCCCATTGCCCTGGACTGTAGGGTGAAGCCCTTTACAGAAGAGTGTCAGCTGTTCAACCGTTTCCTCCTCCTCTCCACACGCACTGCAAAGTGTCGCTTCCTTCGCATTTGGCTCAGCACGTCTTAGTCCGCAATACTTCCGTCCTGGCTTCAAACAACAGAGAGCTACCACGAGAGTTATTGTAGATATTTTCTCTGGTAGCTTCCTGTTGGAAAATTCTGTAGGTTTCCATGTTGATTTTGTAAGCATCCATATTTTCCACAGGCCCCTATCCGTTTCTTTAGCCTCTTTTTTAGCCGGGGATTCTTTTTCGCTTGGTCTCCCGCTGTTTAAGTATATACTTGACAATTTCCTGGTTCCCTTCTTTCATTTTGTGTCGACATTCCTCATGTATAAGTAACTGTAAACTTTCTTAGCACACCGCTCGTCTCCCATTGCTCTCAATCGCTCCTCAAATTCTATCTTGTTGCTCACTTCCCTGCCGTCGAATGGTGTCCACCCCCCCCCAAAAAAAAAACAAACAAAAAAACAAGAATTTAACAAAGCCTTATCCCCTGCGAAGAATCGAACACGCGCCTGCGGCACGTTAATCTACCCTCAACACCACGCAGCAAGTTGGCAACGGGTGCGACATTGCACGCACCGTCCTGCGATAGCTGCCCTGAGCACAGCCCTCGTCACCATTCTAAAAGTCTAAAAGTAATGCGAATGCTCTCGCATATCTTGGGTTCTGCTGGATGGGTTCTGCTGGAATTATTTATGGGCTTCGATTGAGTCGCAAGAAAAGGTTGTACATGCTGATGTAAGCTTATATGATCGCACAGTACTGTAGTTTGTCGATCACGTGCGTCCTGTTTCAGATCTCCGACGGGCTGAGCAAGAAAACAGGGAAGAAATGTTCACATCGATTTCAAAGCGCCTAATTCTTCTGGCAAGAGTGCAGATATTTCTCGCGACGCATCTTGCGCGATAATTTAACGCATTGGCAATGTCCCTCTTTCTAGGCCCGAGACCCTGATGTGACGTCGTTCGTGAAGTACAGCATCGTGTCCGGAAACAGCTACAATCTGTTCACTATCAACCCGCAGACGGGTGACATTACAGTCACCAATCGTCAAGGATTGGATGTTTCTCTCCTCAAGTCTGACGTGTAAGTAAATGTCGTGCCACGTCTCGAATCTGTCCTTTAGCGAAGGAAAACTTTTGCTATGACCTTCCGGGACCTTTCTCACCATGTGTTACCGAATGGGCCAAAGCAGCATACCGTGCATAACGAACCGGCTTTATACATAGCTGTATGTACTACCACGGCCGCTCGGTGTTTTTCATCGAACGGCCGTGGTACTACATACCCCTACAGTTTTCCTCTCACTGGTCCTGTTCGCTTCGAAATTTTACAGTGAAGCAATAAATGGCACCTATAAATATCCTTACTAGAGAAAATATACGCCTTGAAGCCAAGTTTTCTCTTTCCTCTCTCTCCGGGCTTCTGTGCTCGCCCCGGGCTTTGCTCTGCTCAGTCTCGCAGACCAAAGTGGTCCGACAATGTAATCAAAACTGGATTGACCCTGGAGACAGCGTACTTGGTGTAATCCGTGATTGCGCAGGTGACATGGGTCACGTTGCATGGATATCAGCATCTTTCCAGCCTCAGGGGAGACGTTGATTTGCTATGCTGTAAGACACGGTGCAGAGTACCCTGTATCGCACGGTGGAACAGTTTTTCCGTGTGCGATACGGAGAGAAGCGAAACGGCCCAAAACTTTGGCGATAGATTTAAAAACGGGAGCAGTTCTGTGCGCGTACTCGGGAATGAAGTAAAAGGGCACACGTCATGCGTGATTTTAAAACGTTCAAGTGAAACGTTTATTTCGACGTTTCAAACTTCGTTTAACGGCGATTCCAACAAGTACATTTGTCAGCAATATGAAAGGGAACACCGTAATGAAACTTTTTCGACACCTACGCTCCCTCAAGAGTGAGGGCGACAAAAAAAATTATTATTATTATTATTATTTTTGTAGTACCTGCATCAATGAACACCCGAAAATCATCATATGTATATGCGCCTCTGTTTTCTTTCAGGATTACACTGACCGTTCAGGCTTCGGACGGTGGTTCGGGTATCGATACTGCTATAGTGAAGATTACTGTAAGGGTACGTCCATTTTGTTATATTCAACAGAAGAGTTGGTTTTCACATGATATTACTGTGCCCCTTTTCAGGATGCCAACAACAACGCTCCCGTCTTTCAGAAAGAGCGCTACATTGCTTCAGTTCCTGAGGCTTCTCCGCCAGGTACACTCTGCAACGCTCATTGCGCGCACAGCGTCTGGACAGCCTCTGACCATAGATTCTTGCCTCAACTCCTCCACAGGCACCCTGGTGGAACAGGTGTCTGCGACGGACGCCGACACGGGGGCAAACGCTCACGTCACATACCGCATCCTCAAGGGAGCCTTCGATGACTTCACCATAGATGCCAACACTGGAGTGGTCTCGCTGTCCGCGACAAGTCGCCTAGACTATGACAGGCGAAGCAGCTACGTAATGGAGGTAACTTAAACATAATTACGATGAGTACAAGTCTACAGCTCAAACAACCGCATTTTCTTTGTGTCGATCTTCACGAATGAACTCTTTTTTTTCTTTCTATTTCTTCGCATTGTCACCAGATTATTGGGGTCGACGGCGGCGTTCCAGAGAAGACAGGAACCACTACGCTCAGCGTGAACATTCTGAACAGCAACGACAAGATGCCATACTTTCAGCCGACGACCCAAAGGGCACAAGTGTCTGAAGGTACATATATAACGGCCGGCTGCACGTTGTCAACGAACGTAATGCATGCCTTTGTAGGTCATATTCGGTGATTGTATAGACGAGCTTCGCTCAACGTGTAGGCGTATGGCGAGCCGCGTTTAGCACAGTGCATTCGAAAATGCACATAAAAAAAGAATAAACCACCCTGTTTGACTGCCGCGCCGATCCACTTGTGTGAACCTGCTCACCAGGCATTCCCTTTTGCGTCTTCGTTTTCTCTACGAGGTATCACCCTGCTTTACTGTATAGTGCCATACTGTGTGTTACTCGCCGTCGTTCACAACACACACGTACTTTCAACGTTTTTCCGTTGCCTCATATATGTTGCTACTGTGTATGTCCTCAGGTCAATGAGGCAGCGGATGTTTTGCTTATGCAGGGGCGCCAGTTGGTTACAGATTCTACAAACTTGTTGCCAAAGATCCGGATGCTAGTTCACCAGAATTCTTGAAGTACGGCATTGCTGAACCTGTAACAGCCATCGCCAAAGACGGAAGAAACGTGAATGAGTCAGTTCAAGCGTACAAGGTAAATGCCTTTTTTTGTCTGAGTAGTTACATACGCGTATTAGCCTCATTTCAGACGTCGGTATCAAAATATGCTCCTTTAATTGCATTTCTCTAATTGCGAAAAGTCAGAACAACTTACGAACAAAGCCAACATATGAAATGATACATATGCACCAAAAATTTCGGCATATCCCACGCATTGTGGGAATCGATTTCACGCGCATAAAACGTGAAAACTGGCAACAATGAGTACTAGAAGCAAATTCATGCTCGTGCTGTTTATAATTACGCTCAGAGTGCTACTTCCTTTTAGTAATAATAATCATAAATACAAAACGGGCAGAGCTAGCCATAGCGCATGTTTTGAGAACAACGGAAAGTAACTTTTTTTTTTTGTTTATGCCATTGACTCGTACTTGTTCGTGTGTTCCCTAGGCTTTTTTCGATGTGGATGAAAATACTGGAGAAGTGAAAGTGGCGTCTCAGCTCAACCGCGAAGCTGCTGCCGTCGTTATGCTAACAACCGTGGTGACCGACGTCAGCGCTGTGCCACGTCAGACTGGCTTAGGTAACAACCAAGTTCCATTCAGCAGCTCCTAACGGGCCAGCAAAAAGAGTGCATGAACTGGACTAATCATAAGCACGAGAGCAGACTTCGCAATGTCACATTCGTAATTCATCAAGGCCTACTTTTTTTTCGTCTTCTCAGGGACTCTCGTGATAACCATAGTGGACCTCAATGATTTTCCACCAACGTTTCCGCCGCCTTGGAGCCCTGACCACCCGGAACTGTACATCAGCGTCATGGAGGAGCAGCCCATAGGAAGTGTTGTAGCGTCCTTCGTCGCCACAGACCCAGACTCGAACATTGCCAGTTACGCGATAGAACCCGAAAATCCTTATTTCGCCATTGACAAGCTTTCAGGTAAGGCATATGCTTACCAGAACTTAAAAGGCACGCCGCTCACTGTGAAGGCACTATTTTATATAGCCTCGTCATCTGCTTTATTACATTTTTCTGTCAGGTGTGGTCACAATACACAAGAGAGTCGACTACGAACGAGTGCAAGAATTGAGGTTTTCCGTTGTTGTACGAGACACCGGCATTCCTCAACTATCAGCGGTCGCGTTGGTTACGGCAACTGTTACGAACATAAATGACAACGACCCCACTTTTTCTCAGGTACGTGCACCTGCCCTTACTTACGTCACGCTTCTTTTTTTCCTTCTGTACGCGTTTGTTTATGCCGTCTTATAATTCTGGGGATGAAAAAATGGGGGGGGGGGGGGGGGGCAGTTTTGTTCTTTAATCATACGCTCTAAATAAACATGCAGTTTGGATGTGGCGAAGTTCCTCACGGAAGCCTCCTTTTGGCGACTCGTGCGAAGAGATATCAGCTGAGTATTAGTATACACGCTGCGGTCCAAGTACAGGTCGCTGTGTGAAAGTGCGACGTTCGCCTTGCAACAGTGTCATGCAGGTCACAATACAAACGCACGCGCTACGACTCCGATGCTTCCTGATCGAAGTGACATAAAATTCTGAAAGAAGAAACGAACAAACTAAATGCACAGATTTTTTTTTTTTTTTGCCCAACATTGTAGCTTGGAATGACCTGTCTCACGGGTTTCCATTCCAAAACATGTAGTCATGTACGTACAAACATGTACAAAAAGAATGCTGTGGCCAAACAAGGCTCTACACGATGCGCGGGGATACTCATCCTGTGAGATTTTTTTATCTTTCGAGCTTTTAACATAAAACAGATGATATAGATTTTTGACGGCTGCGTATACAGAGTGTTTCTTTTTTTTTCAGAGAATACAGATTTTTACGAAAGTGCTATGACAGTAAGGGACCTGTTGTTTTCGCATACAAACTATACCGCGAAGCGAAAATGTTTTTCTGCTGCTAAAATTACTTTGAAAAGATTAACAAACTCTAATTAATGAAATTGTAAAGTTCAACTTGACGGTACTTGTTTACGTGAAACGTTACAGGTCGTCAAAATTTATGGAATCACCCTTTATTTTTTAGAAATCCAAGGAGTCGCGCACGTAATTTGAGATATTCGGCCTCGAGTGCGCCGGGAGTGAAGAAAAGGTGGCCGCTCTGTTACTGTCAGATTGATATGCCCCGTGACGATATGTAATGAAATTTGACTGAAGGCGTGCCGGGGCAGTATCTTGTCGGTGTCGGTAAGGGCAAAATAACTTTAGCCGCGGCAAAGTATTTCCGCCTCGACGTAGAGTTCGTCTGCGAAAATGACAGGTGCCTTTGTCCTTTTTGTAAAACTTTGTATTAATTACAGGGCCAGTAAACAACCCCGCGGTCCAAATTGTGTGATGAAGCGATTAATGCGGACTTGTACGATGTGAACATGCTGCCGCAAAAATTTTACGAATACGTGCTGTAATAAGGAAGTTACAGGGTATAGAACAACCCGCTTTTGGCTGGTTTCGGTTTCTTGCTCAGCCTTTCCACCCTTCTCGGCAGCGAAGAGGAGGAGGCGAAGCCTTTTGTCGTGACTACGTCTACTTCGGCAACGTAACACGACCAGCAATTACGCCATCAGCACGCAGCCAACGACCGAGCAAGGATTCCTCCACGTGTCACTCGTGTCAGAGCGGCGCGGTGAAGAAGCGCGGTAAATGCGCGGTCAAAACCGCATCACCGCAGGACCAAGGCGCCGCTGGGTAGTGCAGAGGACCAATCGACGAAGTCGGTGCTCCGTAAAGTTGCCCATGGGCAAGTTTACGTCACGAGGAGGATTGGGCAGGCACTGGAGAGCGGAGCGGGAATTGTTTCTCAAAATGGAGCGTCCGCGTGGCGCGCAGCGCTGTGAGATTCACAAAATGTGATCGCCGCGGCTGTCTGCACGAATTGGCGAGATTGTTTGGGAGGTGTAAAAAAAAAGGGCGGAGCCTGTTCACTGGCCCTTTAAAAAAATACCGCCCGTATAAACAACACTTTCTTGGCAGACTTCCCCTTACAATGAGTGCGATAAAGATCGAAATGAAGGCGCCATCGGCGCCGACAACAGGTGCGCAGCTCATGTCTTTATAATCGTACGAGATGCCAAAAGACTACAGCGCCACTGGAACCCTTGAACACACACACACACACACACACACACACACACACACACACACACACACACACACACACACACACACACACACACACACACACACACACACACACACACGCACGCACGCACGCACGCACGCACGCACGCACGCACACACACACACACACACACACACACACACACACACACACACAAGCTGTGCTTTAAATTCACGCAGTAGTAGTAGTAGTAGTAGTAGTAGTAGTAGTGGTGGTTTGATTAGGGAATGACGCTTATTTTTACAGCCCAGTAGCGTCCGGGGAAGGGGAAGTGGGAAATAAAGAGGATAGCAGAAGACGAGAAGGAGAAACAGCCAGGGTCCCGTCCATTCATGGTGAAAGCCGATGGTGAAGGGAGTCCAGCAAGTTGCGGTCGCTGAACGGTAGGCGGTGGTTCACGCAAATCACGCGCCAGGGGCTACAGCCAAGGCCGAGGCGAATGGAAAATATACTTGATGCGATTCCTACCGGTCACGGTCACATGTTTATTGCAGCTACAGGGCTGGGTGTTCACCTATGAAATAATGTAGCCACTTTTGTGTCAATATACATTTCATTGATTTATTTCTCTCTTACAGAAAGCCTACCACGCTTCAGTCCAGGAAAACGCCCCTCAAGGTACGTTTGTGACAAGAGTTGAGGCAAGAGACATCGATGCTGGAGAATTCGGAGTCGTTTCTTACTCCCTGCTGGGTGAGAAAAGCGGAGACTTCCACGTCAATAAGCAGGTGCGTTCGAAAGGAAGCGCAGTCCTAAATATTTACAAAAAATAAAAAAATAAATAAATAATACAGACCTCAAGGATGAAGACAGCTTGCTAACTTCCCATGTTTTTCACTGTTATGCACACGTTTGAGAGCAAAACTGGTATCTTGTTTTCAGGGGGAAATACGCGTGGCGGGAATGGCCAACTTAGATAGAGAAATTACTGCCGCGATCACCCTTCAAGTGGTAGCCACTGACATGGGTCATGAAACAACAACGAGGAGATCTGTGTCCGTACCGGTAAGCACATTCTGCTTTTACTGTTATAATAAAAAAGGGACAATTTGACTTAAACGTAACTCGATTCTACCCAGCACTGTCGCAGTTCGGTCTATTTTTCCATTGGCGGAAAGGTATTTCAATACGTACTTTCGTACAACTCGCAGGTGTACATCACCCTCCTCGATGACAATGACAGCCCTCCTGTTTTCACAAAGAAGACCTACGAGGCCTCGTTCGTCGCAAACAGCCCGCTGGAGTCGGCACAGAGCATTGTTCAAGTGTCGGCAACGGATGCGGATGAAGGAATCAACGCCGAGATTCGCTACTCTATCGTTGCTGGGAACGAAAACGGTAAGGGGGCAGGCCGATCGACTCAGTTTATATCACCAGCCGAGCCAAATGATATAACTCGCTGGTTGGAGCTGTCCAGAACCGGGAGGAGATTGCAGTCACAGCTTTCACCAGTGACATCTTGAAAAGAGCGATTTAGGACAATCAGAAAAGCAAAACAAAGAAGCCTCATTAAGTAAATAAATGTGGCATGATGGATGATAGCGCAAATCGTTTTCCACCAACAGCAGAAAGCCTTAGTAAAGAGACATGAATTCCGTTTTATCCTATAGCTAATGCACCGGTTAAACAACAAGAAAGACCCACAGGACTCCTGACCCGCCAGTACCCTGGAACGTGCGGGAAAAACCTGGCGTCGTGAGAGCGTCGTTCAAGCACTTGCCATTGAATCATAAGCGTTGCAAAACCGCCCGTAACAATAAGCACGCATATGATGAGGCATTTCTCGGTTCATTTTGTACCCAAGACATTTTTACGGTCAAATACACAAAGGCAAGAGTGGGGCTGGCCTGCTTGTCTCGAACTCTACTTCGATGGAATTTCGATTCTACAAGACGGCACAAAACCAGTATTTCTGTTTTTAACGTGATAGCGTTAAAGAGCTCGTTTCGCAGAAATTCCAGTGTCGGTGTCGGCGTCGTTGATTGTGAGCGAAAAATCATCATCTTGTCCGTGACCGAAAAATCGAGAAATATGCAAATAAATAAATAATAAAATCTTCGGGTTCGAGTGAGAATTGAACCCGGGCCGTCTGCGTGGCAAGCAGGTGTTCTACCACACAGCAATGATTTTTCTTGAAACTGCTTCGGAAAAAAAAACACTATATGAACGACATATAGTCGAAGGAGCCCTCCTTAACGCATGTAGTATTGACGCTTCTGCCACGCTGACTCATTGCAAAGGCCGATCCATTACAAAGCGC
This sequence comes from Rhipicephalus sanguineus, assembly GCF_013339695.2. Lineage (NCBI taxonomy): Eukaryota > Metazoa > Arthropoda > Arachnida > Ixodida > Ixodidae > Rhipicephalus > Rhipicephalus sanguineus. Next base: position 167,218,174 of record NC_051176.1, read on the forward strand.
TCAGATATATTTAATCACCGTCATCAGCAAAAGCATCAACAAAGTGAACAGCTGCGTAGGTTCGCGTGTTGCCTTACGGGCGCGTAGTGGGTCCTTCGCTGATTGGCAAAAAGAATAATTATGGCGTAGTGGGCACTTAACAACTGTACTTGCAGTAGGCATTCTAGGAGAGTTTAAACCAGCCGATGTTACGCGCACAGACGTTCTTTTCCTTACGTCACCGTGGAGGCATGCACCGAGAACCGAAGCTAGGCTAGCAATTGAGAAGGCGATGCGCAAGGGACCCGATTACGCTATCGCGTTCTACTCTTGAAGGCGAAGTTCAAGCGTTCTCCAAGCTTGCTTTTATTTTGCTTCAGGTGTCTTAAATGGTAGAAGAAATGGTTATAAATAAAAGCAACAGGTTGCAACGGTGCCCTTGTTCCAGCTAATTTAGGCCTCCTCCATTCTGGGTACCGTTGGAACAGACCGGAATTAAACATCTTGGCGTTTTGTCTAGCAGGAGCCAGGGGGACATTATGCCCACTATAGTTTTGTCAGCTCTCATATTCTGGTTTTAACTATGCCGAGGAGCGAAAGTTGTGGCAAATTCTGACGCATTGTTTCTTGACGGGTGCACTCTAAAAAAAAGGGAGTAGGTGACTCTTTTCTCAGAGTTCTGACTTGCCACGTATACGACTCTCTTTAAAGAGTCACGGTGACTCTCTTGGTGGGTCAGAGTCGGTGCGCTCTAGGAGAGTACCCTGACCCTTTAGGAAGAGTGGAGGGACTCTTATCCGAAGGATCACATTACCACTTATGAGGGAGTCAGACAACTCTTGCCGGTAACACTCCTACGGGGGTCAAATGACACACACCGAAGCGTCAAGCGACTCCACAACTATCTTAATTTACTCAATTGACCCATTCTTTACTTTTGTGCGACTACTGTTGGAAATAGTGAAGTATTCATTTTAAGCAAGTCCAATAATACTTGCCGTTGTGCCCAGCGACTGCAGAAAAAGAATAGTTCAATTTTAGCATTATTTTAATGAAACTCGTCAAAACAACACACCTTTCCCAACAGAGTAATCGAGAAAGCGCGAAAAGATGGTCTGTGATTTTCAATTAAGCCGTTGAGTTATTCCTTATTTACATGCTTGTATGAGTATAGCCAACTGAAATGTGTGGCATTGATGTGCATAGTGTCATATGGTGCAAAATAAACTGCAACATCATGTTTCAATCTTTATTCCTTATGATTAAGAATAAATCCAAAAGTGGTGACGGCTGGAGGCATCAGACTTGTGACTTGCAATGTTGTCGCTCCTGTTCAGCGTGAGCACCATAAGAACGGTATCTGAAAAGCAGAACGTGATATCATGATGAGAAAACGGAATTGCAGTAAGAGTTTCCAAAACCTACACAATAAGTGATTTACACGGACATAATCAAGGCTCACAACAAAACAACAAATACAAACAGGCGTGATAAGGAACCAAGTTTTTTGCCGTTATCGTGTAAAACACAACTTGCAAATAGTAGTTTTTGTAACAAATCACTCACCTCTTTTCCGACGTCGTGTTGTCCAACCAAAGGAAATTTAGGACCGACTGCCTCGTTGACAGGGCGAACGCCGCTGTTGATGTCCCCATCACGAGCGGTGAGGCGCCAGACCATAGCGACACGTTTGTTTCCCCGAGTGTGGCTGTCAACTGGAGTGAAAAGGCTGGAGAAGCGATCCGGGATTTTGGGACTAACTAACACACAAAACACACACCGATTATTCGTATTTAAAACCACCCTTTGTTCAACGCAACGTTACTGTATACACGCATCTGACACGTGTGTTTCGTTTTAAATAATTTCGCAACGAAAACAAATTTTCACTTAAAAGAAGGCGGGAACTTCGTTTTGCAATAGGCACTGGCTATGCACGAATGAAGGCACTTCTTTTTTGAGAAATCGCTTCAAAATTTGCTTTCAGGATAAGCCCGGCTTTGCGCCGGCATATTCCAACACTCAAGCGCATCCTCCGGCAGTCAGGGGCACGTCGTGAGCGGTTACTGACCGCCTGTTTTACAAACGTAACCCATCCTTAAAGCGCCCGAACGACACCCAGCGCGCGCGGACGCCGTCTACGTCGAGACCAGACATGTCATATGCTGGAATTACCACACATAGCTCCCACAGTCACGTACACCCACTCAAGTCTGTTATAACGTCAAACGTCATCGCAGATGTAGGCAAACCACGAAAACAGCAAACAGGAACGAGAGAAAAAGAGTGCACGGCGGCGGCCGCAACAACGCGCGCCGTCGAAATTCTCGAGCTTTTCACCTTACCGGCGAGGCGTGTCCAAACTAAGTGACTACCGCGTACGCGCTGGAAATATCGTACTATATCTGCATCTTAAACTACCGTCTTTAAGCCAACAAAAACCATTAGATATAGCGCGTCTAAGTGTTCTGTAAACAGACTTTTTTTTTTCATGTTCCCAAGCGCGGAAGCATGCTGCACACTTAATGTCGATGGAAATGTCATTATGAAGTGGACTAAAGCACATCTCAAAACATCTTGCACCTTCAGCAGTGCAGACACAATGTCCGATCAGCAAACAATGACCCTTGATAATTGTTTGCATCGCTCATTTTATGGGCGCTTGTATAGCAATGCGCATAACCGTGTCAACTCGTTAAGTGACGGTTTTAGTTGGGCATCCGCAACAGCCCCGCGGATACAGGCGTGCGCAGGCTGCTGTTGGAAATGGCTGGCAGCCTACTTCCGCAGAGCTGCTGCAGACGCCCAGCTAAAGCTGTATAATTAGTACCTACGAAAGCGGTACACTCACCGTTAACAGGCGCACGTTGTTGGTGTCCGTAGCTCCATGAATATTCCGCCCTCCAAGCGCCACTTCGAGCACGGAGCCTGGCGTCACCGCCACCGAAGATGCACATGTTCGCTCGAACACAAAACTACAAGATAGGCAACTGACGCAACCCCCGCAACCAACGCATCCCAAAAGAACGAGGAGACTGAGAGAGGAGGCGGAGGCGCCGCGCCAGCCCGACTCCGTCGGATAGCCATGGCGCCACGACGGCGCTGAACGGCAAACGCGCGATATGTACGGCGTATACGGCGGCGCCTTCATCACGGAAGCCAACCGAAACGCGCTTCACGAGAGTCTCGTGACTCCTGCAGAAGTGCTGACGCTCTTTTTCTGTACGCTCTTTTTCTGCTTCTACCTTCCAAAAGGGGTCAAATGGATACCCGAAGAGGGTCACGGTGCTGTGACCCTTTTTTTACTCTTTCTTTTTCTTAGAGTATGATTATTGTAGCCTCTAGTCAATTGTGTAGTCTCCCTGTCGTGTAACGTAGTCCACCAGTCGGACCTTGCAGCATAGGTCTTGGGAAATCGCATATACATTTTCACTGAGTTGTGGCGATTCTGCAGGTGTCCTCGCTGTCAACCCGAAGACCGGCATCGTATACCCCGTGAAAAAGCTGGAGAGCAGCCGCAAGGAGTACCGCATCGGGCTTGAGGCGCGCGACGGCGCAGGTAACGGGCCCAACACAGACAACTGTATCGTACTCATCAGGCTCATCGAAATCAACCTGGACAAGCCGCATTTTGTGACGCCGTCACTTCCCAACGCGACTGTAGAAGTCATGGAGGTAAGCAACGGCCCGTGTCGACATTACGACTTAGTAGTTTGATGGAATGCAATGCAAACAGGACAGAAAAAGTAAGTAACGAGCGCTACACTGACAACTTATTCGAAAAGAAAACATGTCGCATGCTTATATAAGCAATGTAAGACATCAGAAAAGGGACAAAGTGCGAAGTTGCTAACGACCAGTACGTGTACTACGGGACTATTTGCACAACAGCTCGGGGTCACGTGACCAGAGCAGGAACGTCACGTATGACGTCTTTGGTAGAGTGGCACGTCGCTGTCGACCCTGGTTCTGGCAGTTAGTGATGCTGGCAAAATAGTGAGAATCGCGAAGCCGCGCGACGTAGGTTACTGCCCCCCCCCCCCCCCCCCCCAGTGACACGGGCCAATCACTGACACCGGCAAAATAGCGATACTTATGCAACGCCAGGCAGAACCTTGCCTTTTCATTCAAAATGTACGGCGGTGGTATGACTTTATACGTGACTTTTGTCAGGTAACGTGACATAGAGCTGTTAAGGAGCAAACAGACTCTCCCGTGTAATACATGGAACAGAGTCCCAAGTGGAAGTGAACAACGTATCGAGTCACCTCAATAAATTTTTTTCTCTTGCGATAAAGTAAGGATGGATGACTTACTTGCACACGCTTTGTCAATCCTTGCGAACGAGCAAAGCTTCCGTGGTCACACGTGCTGACCTATCCATTTTCAGTAGTAGCGTAGCACTAGTCCTGTGTATTTTCACTTCGTGATATATTGATTCGCGGTGTAGTTGAAAAAAAAGTGAATCGGCGCCAACTAGCCATCTGTAAGTACTTTCGTGTCAAAACCTATATCCTTTAGCGATACGTAACAACAGCTCCATAGTTCACACTATACCCACTCACAACTCTATCAAGTGCTTGCGCTCCATCTTCCTCGCGCTCTTCATATATGTCAGCGAAAAAATCATATAAAAAGTAATCACGTAAATAAGTGTCCTGGTAACATAGAGTGCATCAATCAGTACGCGTTAGTGCACTTTTTTTTCCCTATAAAATCTGAAACAGAGTACAGTGAAACCTCGGTGATACGATCACAGCTCATACGAATTTCGGGGTGATACGAATTTTTCTTTGGTCCCGGCCAAGGCCCATTGGCCTGCAATGTAATGGAGTGTGGTTGTTGCGAACGAATGTATACGAATGTACCCTACCGCCCAGGTACGAAGAGGTGCTGTGTTTGCATTGTCGCGGAAGACGCATTAAGCACGTCGGAGCGCGGGAACGCAAGCGCGGACACCGCCAAATCGTCAGAATCACGTTGTAAGAAAAATACTTCTCTTGTGGTCAGAATAAACCTTCAGAGACGCGTCACGGCCTCCGAGATTGTGTGCGCCAATCTTTGAGGCTCTAATGTGCCTCCGTGTGCGTTCGCGTTTACATTACAGAGGGCATTGGCGCCCTGCTTTTTTTTCTAACGCATCGACGTGGGATCCTGTAGTTGTACTGTGTGAACAGGTGCCTGCCTCGTGCACCAGAAATCCTATGAAAGGAGACCAGGACCGAAAGAAGGCGAGGACGGTTTTGGCGAAGGACTCATGCCTCACCAACGTCAACATGCGCGACTGTTGAGGTCGCACTTGTGCAGGCACGGCTGTAACTCTCCCAAAAACATCCCCAACACATCCGCGATCACAAAAGCATAACATAGGACCATGATTCTGAAATTTTGGGGCCTTGATCTATCCCGTCAAAGCACTTCTTCCGTCATTCTCACCGCAGTACTCCTGTGTCATGCGAAAAAGCATGCTAGAATTCGGACCGCCCCTGTCGCGGGTCACAACGCACCTGGTTCATTAATCAAAGACGCACTTACGGGCCGTATATTTACGAGTGCTGGTATGATTAACCTAACTTAATCTTAACTGACAATCATTCAGTTCTACTGACGTTGCTGCGGCCCTGAAAAACAATAAATGAAAATGTCGCATGATAATTTTTCATGCTTTCTGGTGATACGAATTTTGGATGATACGAATATTTTTGGTGGTCCCGTGAGATTCGTATCACCGAGGTTTCACTGTAAAAGGAAGCGTGTTTCGTTCTTCGAGTCGTCCTGAAATGATTACACCTACCTACCCACCCTCTTTCAGAATCAAACCCACTCTAATCAGATCATAATGACAGTGGAAGCCACGGACAAGGACCACGGAGATAACGGCCGAATTTCCTACTACTTTAAGGTAGGAGATAGGAACGTCGCTGAAACGGACGAATTTCGTATCGATGAAGTCACGGGAGAAATTCAGGCAAAAGTCATCCTCGACAGAGAGTTGAGGCCACGTTACGAGGTAAGCACTTTCTTTCCTTGTTAGCTCTAGTACTACATTACAAATATGAGTCGGTACCCGGTATATATATATATATAGATATATATATATATATATATATATATATATATATATATATATATATATATATATATATATAAGGAGAATAGTAAGCCGGTACCGACTCATATTTGTAATGTAGTACTAGAGCATTCTCTGACGAAGGCCGTGCCACGGCCGAAGCGTTAGGCATAAAATATTGCTTTCTCGTACGTGCACCGTCTTGTTTTCCTATACGTACCGGACCCACTGAACTTGCCACTGAATATATATATATATATATATATATATATATATATATATATATATATATATGTGTGCGTGTGTGTGTGCGTGCGTGTGTGTGTGTCCGCAAAGAGAAGCCAAGCATTCTATAGGCTCCACTTTGTGGACGTGCCGTTAACACATGCGAGGCGACCATACGTTTCTTGCACACTTACAATTCAGTACGCAATAATAACGCAATCTAACAAATATTTCGCAACCGCAAGTGACTGTCATAATGTTCTCGAATATTGACTAATTGCAGAAAGTGTCCTGTTATAGGAATGTTGTACGTTGCCCACGTTTATGACGGAAACACTTCGTCATTAGCGATCCTTACGATGTCATTCTCGCCTATTTCAGCTGGTGCTTGTCGCCAAAGACCACGGCACACCTGCCCCATTTGAGACGCTGCGGTTCCTGACCGTTGTGTTGAAGGATATCGACGACAACGCGCCTCTATTCCCTCGCACCCGAGTAACGTTTTGTTTCCAAACAACGATCTCCATCGCTGGTTCCAGGACTTGCTGACCTCTTCCCACTTTTTTTTTTTCTTTTCAGTCTACGACCCCTTATGTGTTCCACATCAAGGAGAACTTAAACCACGGTTTCCACGTCGGAAAGGTGACAGCTATTGACCAAGACGTCGGCGAGAATGCCATGGTCTACTATTATATTATCGGTGAGGCTCCTGCGGTGTAATTAAAATTCTTCCTCTCGAAGCATTTATATCTTCCACTTGTTTCACGACATGCGACTTGAACGGAACAAGCCCTTCACAGCATGACCAGAGCAGATCGTTGGAGGCGGAATTCTTACTGAGTTTTGGAAATTGCGAGACTTCAGATAAGGAGTTAGGAGTGGAGTTAAACGTGCAGTGGGTCAGTTTCAGAAAAAAAAAAAATAAACAGAGGAAAAAGGGAGGCGTTGGTATGACCTCTGTACAGTCTTCGCCAAGAAAGGTGATCATCGTTCTGTATACGAAGACGTCTTCGGGCAGAGTGAAAATGCGCATTTTCCTGAGCGCTGATCATTTTGCTGTACCGCTGTGTTTGCGATATACTAGCACTCGATAACTGTGTTGCCCGTGTTTTACGCAGATGGAAATTGGGATATGCTGTTCACGATTGACAAGATGCAGGGAATCATCTACTCAAATGCCTCGTTTGACCGAGAATCCAAGGACGTCTTCGAACTGGTGGTGAAAGCTTCCAGCAACCCAGATTTCCTCGTATACTCGGTAATTGCTCGTCGTGTCGTGGCCGAGCGATACGCGCGAAGCGCACGTTCGCCTGACGTGCTTTTCTCTCATCGCAGAGGCAAGCCGATGGCCTTCCTCCCAGCATACGCAGCTACAGCGAGTCCGACAGAACGGTGGCCCTCGTCAATGTGCACATTGACGACGTGAACGATAATGCGCCAGTTTTCATAAACGCCCCGTACTACGCAGGTAATGTGAAAATGCAGAACGGCTTCTCACTATGACACACACTGAATTGACGAAAAATGAAATTTTGCAACTCTCGTTTTGGTGCCGGACGTATTCATGCACCTCCATTCGGCAGTGACGAGTAGTTCATCCATGAGCAGGCCTTCCGCGCACAGAAGACAAGAACAATGGCAGCACGTTACATTTCTTTCTTTCTTTCTTTCTTTCTTTCTTTCTTTCTTTCTTTCTTTCTTTCTTTCTTTCTTTCTTTCTTTCTTTCTTTCTTTCTTTCTTTCTTTCTTTCTTTCTTTCTTTCTTTCTTTCTTTCTTTCTTTCTTTCTTTCTTTCTTTCTTTCTTTCTTTCTTTCTTTCTAGGCGGTGATGCGGGCTAGTTGGTTTGAATCACTAGTAATCATATTTATAGCGCAAAACAACCAGACGTAGACACAAGTAAGGAACACATACACAGGACGGGCGCTAGACATCAACTGATTTTATTACTACAGACAACATAAAAAGCCAAAAAAACGTCGGACATGAGCGCATGCGCACCATCACACTCCGAGGTGCTTCCTTATACCTGTATCACCACGTGTTACCATCTTACATTTTTTTGGCTTTTTATGTTGTCTGTAGTAATAAAATCAGTTGATGTCTAGCGCCCGTCCTGTGTATGTGTTCCTTACTTGTGTCTACGTCTGGTTGTTTTGCGCTACAAATATGATTACTAGTTCTTTCTTTCTATTTTTTGAAGCAGCACATTCTACTTGTGACGCACACCATCTAAAGCACATGTGCTGAATTTCTTGCATCCTCACGGTGATATTGTGTTGCAATTATGCACGGTGGATGTAAGAAGTCCGGGATGCTTGTTGTGTTTTATGGCACAGCAGACGCGACGTCTCGATATACTGGCGTACTGCACCGGCACTTGAATCGCTGCCTTTGAGAGCTAAAATCCACCTCAGTTTTCGGCAACAATGGCACGTGCATAAATTCTGAAGCAACAATTTCGTGAAAGCGATTCACGCGTGGCTTCAAACGATGCGAGTGTTGTTTTAAGCTTGCATTTAAGCGCCAATACATTTTTCAAAGAAAGAGCAGGATTGACACGTGAGTGCTTTCATGCGTGTGATCGAATAATCGGAGTCTCTGATGGTGAGCTCTCACCGCACCAGGCGAAACTTTCAGACAATGCTCCAAGATCAAGCTCTTCAATGAATGTCACTCGATAATGAGTTAGGTATTGTCCAGCTGCCGAAATTTTATTTTTCCCTGCAACTCGGTTGAGCCTTCATAGTGACCACAGCTTTACCATGGCACTGCGTCGGTTGTGTGCGATAAGTTGTAAAAAGCAGGCCGAAGGCGTCAAACGTATAGCAACGATCCATCGCAGGGCTGCGTTTCACCGCCGTGGAAGGAGACACAGTATTCACCGTGCGTGCCCGGGACCCAGACGAAGAGACGTCGGACGGCCCGGCCATCGCATACCGCATCGAGCACGTCACGCTGTTCCTTCCTGGCTCAACGGGTGGTATCCGACCCATACCAGCCTCGTTTAATGTGTCAGCCGACGGCCGTGTGTGTGCTACCCACCCCATGGCCCAGTACAGTCAGGCGCGCTTCACCGTCGCCCTTGAGGCCAAGGAGACGGTGCCTCCGCACCGCGCTGCCCGCACCACGCTGAAGGTGAGCGTATACCCGTGCGGAGAATGCGCTCCAAACTGCATGAAGGCTCGCATTTTTTGGGGAAAAAAATCCTTCTCTGGAATAGCGTGATCAATGGAAGCTGACGTGAAAAACGAAACTTGCGGGCGGGCATAGTCGCGTCGCATAGGTGTCGAGCGTGCTAAAGAGTCGGCGCTCTGCGCTTTCGAAGGATGAGCCATACAATAAAGAACCAGAGTACCGGACTGAGTTTTGCGACTAAGCCGCCGAGCACTGGTTGCCGCCGTTCGGCGACGTATAGGCGCGTAGGCAGCAACGCACTGGCGTTCAACCCACCGTGGCGGGTCCCCTCCCCACTCCGATCATTTTCAATTTTCCATGTGTATATATACACGCACACGCATACAAACGCACGCACGAACATACATAAGCGTGGCTGAACCAAAGTTTGAGATTAGGCTATAGTTGGTAATCCATGTTCAACAACTATAGCGCAGAACGGTCAAGGGATAAGAAAGGAAACAGAGACAAGCGCTGTCTTCCCACTGAGGGTTTGTTTAAAAAACGCACATGTATATATGTCATCATACCACATCACGTGAGCACTCACAAAAAATTGTGTAACCATCGTCAACAGGTTAAGCAGAAAACACTTATCGGACATGACGAAATACATAATAAACAAATGCACAGAAAAGCCAACGAAAAGCATATCAGTGGTATGGACCGTTGTTTACGCTGTCAAAAGAAGCCAGCTCTTTAGGGGTCAAGGCAACCGAGTGCTTACTGACACAGTTACCCTTGGCAATTATCGAGGCCTCAATGATCACTCTAGTTTTATCATTTGCATGTTTGGCCAGGACCCCGTTCTGGTCGAACGCGGTAGTACAGCCGCACTGAGAACAATGCTGCGCAAGGAACCCGTCATTTATTTTTTGTACCTTCAAATTGTGCTCTTGTAACCTGACGTTCAGGCATCGCCCCGTCTGTCCAACATATTTTAGACCACAGGAAAGGGGAACACTATACACAACTTTGTCGGCACATTCAACAAAAGCGTTTTTATGTTTACCCTTACACTTGGCGCGGCGCCTGCTTCACAGGGCATGTCCTAACTAGCACACAGCTTGACGGCAGTTGACGGCAGCTTCAGAGCGCATATAGCTCGTTTTGAGGAAGCGGGTTACCTGACACATCTGCTGATTTCAGTGGCGGAGGCTCTGCGAAGAAAAATCAGATTAGCCAACAAAGTTGGTGAAGAACAGCCAGTATGAATGCAGAAGGTGGCAGTCATTTCTTACTTACACCATGTGTCACATAGGCTCAAGAAGATAGGCCTTCGTTCGAGTGTTTCTGTTGTTTTTTCCGCACTGCACAAACTGCATCAGTTGTGTGCTAGGACATGCCCCGTGAAGCAGGCGCCGCGCAAGTGTAAGGGTAAACATGAAAACCATTTTGTTGAATGTCCCGACAAAGCTGTGTACAGTGTTCCCCTTTCCTGTGGTCTAAAGTATGTTGGACAGACGGGGCGATGCCTGAACGTCAGGTTGCAAGAGCGCAATTTGGAGGTACAGAAAAGAAGCGACAGTTTTCTTGCCCAGAGCTGTTCTCAGTGCGGCTGTACTCCCACGTTCGACCAGAACGGGGTCCTGGCCAAACATGCAAATGATCAAACCAGAGTGATCACTGAGGCCTCCATTATTGCCCAGGGTAACTGTGTCAGCAAGCCCTCGGTTGCCTTGACCCCAAAAGAGCTGGCTTTTCTTGACAGTGTAAACTACGGTCCACACCACCGATATGCTTTTCATTGGCTTTTCTGTGCATTTCTTAATACTGTTTCGTCATGTCCGATAAGTGTTTTCTGCTTAACCTGCTGACGATGGTTGCGCAATTTTTTGTGAGCGCTCACGTGATGTGGTATGATGACATAGATACGTTATACATATGCGTTTTTTCAATAAACCCTCAATTGGAAGGCAGCGCTTGTCTCTGTTCCCTTTCTTGCCCCTTGTCCGTTCTGCGCTGGTTGTTGAAGATAATTGAACCCCCCCCCCCCGTCCCCCCCAAAAATTTTTGTCTACGCTATACTGCATGAGCAACGCATACCCTCAAAAGGCGCACTACACAGTAGCATGTTTCGGTTTCGGGTGGTCTGAGACCGGGGAATTCGTGGTGCCGCAGTTTCGCGGTTGATCCCATTTTTTATGGCATGGCTTTCACAAAGAGCTGGCTTCAGTATACGAAATACTACGATGAGCTCTCTATAGACGTCGCAGCTTAAAAGTTGATAAAGCGAATAGCGTTAATTTTTAGACCAGTTACGATGTGGCTTTTGCGAACACATGGTTGCAACTGCTGAGGGCATATCTAACGCGGAAACAGCCTTTTATTTCGATATGGCAATCTTTAAATACTGTTTAGAATCTTCGTATAAACACCCGGCATAGGTAGGCCTATAGAAAATGCAGCGAGCCTACGAATTTCCGACAGAACTCACTGTTGGTATACTTGATTCTTTATGCATGCCTTTTTAACTCTATATGTGACACAGCGTAACATTACAGCACCTATGACCTCTATTTCTCCCGAAGGTCTGGATCTACGAACCCGAACAACTAGTGCGAGTAATAATCGCTCAGCCCCCGGAGGAAGTGTACAGGGATCAAAGGAGCGTCATAGTGTAAGAGCATTTTTGCTGCATTGGCGGTGAAGCTGCATCTCGGTGCCTTATTGAAAACTCTATTGTGCTTTCCTCCTGGTTTTTTTTTTCTTCCTTGCCAGTGTCCTTTCTAATGCCACTGGAGGAACTGTCGTGATTGACAAGTTGAAATATCACGTGAACGACAAGGGGAAGCTAGTGAAATCTTGGTGAGCACTTCGAAGATGCCCTTTCTGAGTACAACAGCAGGTATATTTATGCCTCTATAGTCCTTCCTTCACCTGCAAAAGTAAAGAAGACAATAAATTTCTCTTTGCGTCATTGGAACAAGATACCCAGCTCGCGTTTAAACGAAGATGCCGGCGTTCATTTTTATTTTCTTTGCGGTATCATTTGATGAACCAGTCACATTGTATGAACTACAACCAAATCAAGAAAAATTATAAATTTAATTCGCAGTGGCTGTTATGCAATCTTAATTTGTGCGTGTTTCCTGCTACAGGACTGACCTGCACATTCACGTTCTTGACAAAAACGACCGTGTAATTCACACACCGGAGGTTCTCGACGCAGTTGATTCCAACATCAAGCTCGTCCGGTTCCAAAACCCTGAACTGCAAATTCACAACGTTCTCGTGAGTAAATGTTTCTTCTCTTTTCTTTTTATCTTTCGACTGCTACATACTGCAAGTTTTGAAGTTGCATGATGCGTTTTTAATGCCGGCTGATTCACTATATGCAGTGCGTATTCATTTAAAGTAACAAAATGCGCGTGTCCGTGTTATTTGACGCAAACACAGTGACTTAAAAGAGAGGAGCGTGAAAAACGACAGATTTGCAAAGCTTTTCGTTGGTACAGCATGCAGCAAACATTAGCAGATACATTTGCGTTCATTTCATTCACTGCCATAATAAGGCAGCGCCGTCTCTCGTGAAGCGTATACATACAAGTAGCATTGTGTCCCCAACTATAGTGCTCCCAACTATTCTGTATTGTTAATACGTGTAATGTAAGGCTTTGGTGTTTATAGTTGCATTGTCGATGTGAATACACTAATAATGCGCGGCGACGCAATCATCTCTCAAAATTTTGGGCGTAAGAAGACACCTAGTCATCGTTAATGTAGGCCTTTCCTACTTCGTCACGCAACCTGCCTCCCAACGTACTTAAACTTCACTGTGACGATGACTGGCACATCGGAAGTGGACCGTAGAACACGTAGCATTCTAGTGTGGATCCCGGAAAAGAGGGCTGTGGCACCTTTAACATTTTTAGTCAACACTGAGGTTTCCAAAAAGCGCCCTCTTTTTGGAAATCTCAAAGCGGTCATGGGCTCTTCGCAGGAGGGGCACCAATTTTCCCATTTGACCTGACCATCTGTATCCGCTAATAAAAAGGTTCATTAACTTAATTTCCTTAATTACTGTCGTAATTGATGTCTATAGTCATGATGACATGTTTGCCGCCACAGAAAAAGTAATTATGAAGGCAGCGAGCATTTCTCTTACCTTTTTAGAATTTTTGGACAGATTTTTTAAAACACGCTTTGTATTATCAGGTCGTGATTACACGTCTAATTTATCTCTACAGATCGTGGTCCAAGCGATGCGCGTGCGTGCGACGCGAAATTTTAAGTTGGGTTGGACATATCTCCTTTTCCTCCATTTTTTTTTTCATTTTATTTTCTGTATTCACTTACCTTGAAAACGTAGAGGTGTTGAAGTGACCAGCTGACTGTTGGTGGAACCAAACACTGCGCTTTCGAATATATATTTCTCTTCACGTCTTTCTCTGCTGTGCAGCCTGCACGAGTTGGCATCAGCAAGCAAGAGTTCGATTTGGCCTTAGCTGTGCTGATTGCGATGCTGGTGGTGATATTCGTCGGCGTCGTGACCATGATGGTTTGTTGTACCTGCCTGAAATCCTGGTAAGCTGAATGCCCTCCTTTGCTGCCTGTATCATTGTGTTCAAAATTTGAATTCATTGCTGAAGCCTGTTTACGACGCCAAGGCTTCCTTTGCCATTTGCTTCTATTACAAAGTAGTTCACGCGACATACACAATACGCGGGATGTCTCTTAAAAGAAAATGGTCGATCCCTTTTGCACGGGTTATAATCGCTACAGCTTCATGTGCAGAACGTAACCGCTTTTTGAACGTGCCACTTTTGGAAATCTCAAAGCGGCAATGGGCTCTTCCGTAGGAAGGGCTTCAATTCTCCAATTCTACCGCTTGTTACTTCTAATTAAAAAGTTAATTAACCATTAACTTAATTTCTATTCTTGCTGCCGTAATTGGCATCTTAAGTCATCTTAAGAAGTCTGCCGTTATATAAAAGTAATTAGAAGCGAGCAAATATCACACTTCCCTTTTTTATTATTATTTTTTTTCCGGACACATTTCTTGAAACACCCTCTATGTAAGTCTAACGCGCATGGCGTGTACCGTAAACGTGTCTTCCAGAGAGAAAAAGGCAGCGTCTGGGGGATTTGCAAGGTAAAATTCGAATTCCACAGAAGACTCCGTCAGATTAAGTTCGCGCATGCGTGCATAATTTTGGTCCATAGAAACACAAGTACACGGTTTGGTAAACTGTATACTTCAGTGATTTGGTAAAGAATGTCACAGCCCGATAGGGCAGCGTGAGAAAAACACACAGAAAATATTACACGCACAGGCGGTCTAACTTGTGGTGTAGGATAGATCCTACACTATTGTTTCTCTTCTTTTCACTTTAAAAACTTTTGTTTTCAGGTATGCCTACAAAGCCAAGGAAGCTTTAGGTACGTACCAAACAGTTTTCAATTCTGGCGTCCTAAAAAAAGCTGCGTGCCTTACATTTCTTTTACGTGCAGTACGGCACGACGAAAGTCCCCCGGTGACTACTACGTGAGTATTCTATCACTGCGCAAATGCATTCACCGTTCTGATGTTTCTTTTTCTTTTTTTCAGAGAGAATCCGCTGTGGACAGAACAGTAAGTTCCGGTGCAGACTGTCTTTCAAGAAGTCAACCGACATTGCGCATTGTCCCTGCATCGCTTTGCGCCAACTCACATTTTTCCGTTTGTGCTTTCTTTCCTTTGACCCACTCCTGTAGGAAGCTCAAGATCTACGAAGAACAGGTGAGTAGCCCGTCTTACGTTCTTTCAATGTATGCGCGCTTCCGTGTTGCTCTCCGAGGCTCCGCCTGCACATCCAACACACCCGTGCGCGTCCCGCAGGAGCTGAGCATGAGCGTCGCGCCTGACAACATGGTGACCACGGAGGCGGACATCGCCGCCTTCAACTTCAACGACGACACGAGCAGCGCCGTGTATGCCACGCTGCGGCGCAACAGCGTCAGCCACGTGGTCGCAGAGTCGCGCAACGGCTACTCCACCCTCACGAGCCACCGGCCCACGGCCTCGTCCCGCAGGCAGCGCGAGCCGGACGCCACAGATGTGAGGGCGATTCCTACTCAATGACTCACTCACTCCTCCACCTCCACAGTGCCGGCACGAGCCTCTGCGCAAAGGAAATAAAAACAATGGGAAAAAGTTATAAATGGGTCAGGCAATCGGAGTATACCAAAAAATGTATAAATTAGATCAAGATAGCGCTTCCCTATCGCTATCAGCAGGGGCGTGGCCAGGGGGGGGGGGGGATCACCCCCCCCCCCCCAAATTTTCGATTTTGCTTGCGTGTATATATACGCGCACATAGAAACGCATGCACGAGCATACATAAAGTATGGTTGAACGCCCCCCCCCCCCCCCCCCCCCGAAAAAAATGTCTGGCTACGCCCTGGCTATTTACTAATTCGTTCACTTTCTACTGTCAGTCAAGGAGTGGACGAAGCATATATGCACGTACCTTAGCAACTATCTCTAGAGGTCCCACGGCTATCTTAAGTCTTTAAAAAACAACCGAAAGAAATACTAGAAAAATACCGATCAAGGAAGGAGTCGGGACACATTCTCTTCAATGATATTCACTGAGCGTAGTAGTATACGTAAACTTCTATACTCAGATGGACAAGGAACCTACGGTTTGCGAATAATATTCTGTTCAGCGATGCTGGTGATGACTTGCAACAAATGAAAACAATGTTAAAAAACAAAAAGAACATAAAAAACAAGATCATTTCGTTCAGGAGCGATGAGAGCGATCTGAGGCGATGCCTGCATTTTTGCCAGATCATCTTAGCATTGTCCGTCATTACCGAGGGCCTACTGTGCTTAACGGCAATGCGTTGGCTCCCAGCCCTCTGCAGCTCCAGAACGTTGTATCACCCTGCCACATCGCCCCACCACTCGGTCATTGCACAAATGCGCAATTTTTGCTACCTGTGTAGACACGTAGATATTTATTGGTTCAAATTTCATCCTATATCACTTTATTCTTTACTTACCGCCCTGATGTAAATGTACAAGGGTGATCAAAAGTTCCCAGGCGGCGCTGCCATAAAATTACATGAGATAACGGCCTGGGAACTTTTGACCCAGGCGCACACCAGCTTTGGGAGCGCGCCAGCTTTGGGCATGTACTACAGGCGCCCACCTGACAGTTAGTGGAAGCGTCAATTTCGTCGGGCTGTTTGTTTTATGAAGAACGATCGAGGAAACTAGTGCAACCTGTTCATCCAAAATGGGTGCAAGTAGATTTCGCTTACTTAAATGCGGTAGTGCTATACAACAATGCTAAAATTCAGGTTTAAGATAACACAGTTGTCGTACCATTCATTAAAGCTGGACTGCAAACAAATGCGCAGAAAAGTAGTATGAAATTTTGTAAATGTCGGCCGATGTTCCATATTTGCTATTGTCTTTACTTTTATTGTCCTGCTCTAAATTTTCGCATTTTTTTTTTGTTTTGTTTTTTAGAGTAAGGGCGCCTTTTTCACGATGTTAACGTTGTGCCAATGCTACTGCCTGGTAATCTGTTTTTCAAGCCATGCCGCATTTTTTTTTAAGCGGAGGTTGGCGGTAGAGGCTGGGCGAGCCACTGGCGTAGCCAGAAGGCGGGGGTGTCACACACCCCCGAAATTTTTCAATTTTGCATGTGTATATATGCGCGCGCATACAAAATCATGCGCGACCATGTATTAAGTGCAATTGAACCCCCCCCCCCCCCGAAAAAAATTTTGGCTACGCTACTGGGGCGACCTATTCAAAACAGAAACATCTGCAAAAAATCCGTGTCAATTGTCATACACTTTTTGCCGAGAGGGCTTTTCTAATTATTTCGTTGCAAAGACAATTTTCGATTGCTGAAACAGTTTGGCGCCAATGCACCCCGCAAACAGCAAAAGCGCTGCTTCTTTCTAATACTTCGCAGAGTCACGAGTACCATGAGCTGCATTCGAGCGACGCCCGTCCCACCGGCGACAGCACTCCGTTCAGCACCTTCAGACCCACGGGGAAGAACACGCCCACGACAGAAGGGAGGCTCTTCCAAGAAGCGAGCTCCTCCCATAAAAGCAATGAGCCTGTTCTAGTGGCCGAGCTGTTATAGGACGATATTTATTCTTAAGGCTGGCGACGACGCCGTCACCCCTCCGATACAGTGGGATTCACAGACGGAATCCAGCAACCGCAGATGCTTCACTTTTCCTTTGTGCGTGGATCAGTGTTTGTGTGAGAGAGAGAGGGTGCGTGCGCGCTTGCAGGTGTTACGTGTTATCAGGCAAGTGTGAATAATTCCGGTGCTTTGTGCGCGACCACGAGCGTGAGGTATATATATATATGTATATTATAGTGGCGCGAAGAGCGAGCGGAACGTTCGTTCGTGCCTTCGTATACTGCGACGCTCGTCGTCGTTTGGCCAAATCAAGTTAAGAGGAAGAACGAAAGGACCTATACCGAGGAAGTTCACCTGGCGTGGTCGCATCGCTCGAGGTTGAGCGATTTTGCACTGCGTGTGCCAGTCGCCCATGAGGCCTACTTCGAAGCCCAAGTTTTTTCGTTTTCTTGCTCCATGAGATCTTCGCAGAGGACACTCACCAGACATCACCTGATGCATTCGATGGCAGCCTTCTCTATAGCTTCACGATTAAGCATTTTCTCCCTTAGTATCAGCTAGCGTGCCATGCCCGCAGGTGTGTTCATCGAGCATCAAAGCCAAAATGTCAATGAACAAAGAGCGTGCGAAACGACGCATACGGCGAATCTCAAGGGAAAAAAAACAAACGAAATCACTTTTCTCCTACAGGTGTCTTTTGTGGCTAATGTATACTGTCACTACGTGCGTGATGTCGGCGTTCGCTTTTCACTTACTTGGTGGCTTCGCTGTAACGAGGGTCTCCTGCATTTTCTGAACACAGATATGTTTACATAGTTTCTTTGATATTCAATGCGCATTGCATTGAAAAGCTAATGCCGTTAGTCAAATTTCAAACTTGGCAGCATCGCTTACATTGGATAGACGTACATACATGCGCAAGGACTTTATTGGCGAGAAGTTACGAGGGTATGGTTAATAAGCTAAAGAACATTATTGGACATTTCCTTAACTGTTCCAACATATATGCTTGCAGTGCGTACTTAAAATTTGCAATAAGCACTGTTGTTAGTATGTCGCTACGAGCTACGATATACATGTATCGTTAAAGTTTCCAGTGTCTTCTCGGTGAAAGAGTGTTTGCACGCCCACACTCTTTCATTATTTCCACCGTCTTCGCTGAAAGGAGTACTGACACGAATTTTAGAAGTTTTCGCATTCTTGCTCTCAATAAGAACACTTGCGTCGAGAATTCTAAAAAGAGTATCGTGGTGCCTCGGAAAGCTTTGAATGTGCTTTTAATCCCACTTACCTAAAAACCTCTTTCGTTTTCGATGTCAAACGGGGCGGTGCCAGGGTCAACACAGTCTGGCGTAGGTCTAAGTCACGTGGGGACAGCAACGCGTGACGTACTAGCAGCAGCTACGTCGTCTGCTGTCAGTTGCACGTGGTGCACGTAAACAAAGATGAGTTAATTGTCGTCCAGCGACTCCGACAGCGACTTCGGCCGCGTACAGGGCGTAGAGTTGATATAACCAGCGAACTGCGTTGACTCGTCATGATAATGTCCTTTGCGGTGGGGGTGGCTTGCAGATGCTGGGTGACGAAAACTTTAAAGTCAAACTGAAATATTTTAAACGTGCTTTCTGGGCCCGGTGTGTTGACAGCATTAACGGTTCATGCCAAGGAAACGAAAAATATCCCTTTTGCGAGCCTCAAAATCGTGTCGGTGCTCCTTTAAGGCGCAATGTTTGCTGGTTGTCGGGCCCCTTCCGATGCGGTTCAGCCGCACTTTTTTTTTTTTCACTTTATAAACACCTTTCTACAATTAACATCCGCCTAACCACAAAAAGCAGATACAAAGCAGGAATTACCACACAGACCACCACTCTTTGTAAATAAATGTGCATTGACTAAAAGGACACACGGTATTATATATACACACACACGTATGTATACATACGTGACGCGTGCGCTGGCTGATGTACAAAGTTACTGGCATTTTCCTCCACGTAGGACACAGTTACACAAGGTTCTGCAGGAGTAAGTATGAACAAAGGCACTTATTAATAAAAAAACACTGTGCTGATATCTGCACTGTTCTTCTCAATCTCGGTCTGCTGTTCATTGTTTACTTTCGACGTGCGTAAAATGTGTTATGAACATAATGTACGTCTTAACAGCGAATTCCAGGTTGCGTGCATTCCAAGCCATGCATCAGATTATTTATTTGTGTATTGTGCCAATAAAAACGTTGACAAAAATTTCCTTTCCAGATCGGCAGCGCCTTCATTCCATATGAACTTGCACTGCTGCACACTGTAGGAGACAGCTTCATGTTCATCTCGTATCTCATCTCTTATCGCTATACTTTGCCCCCCCCCCCTAATAGGGGGGAGGCAAAGTTTCATTCCAGCCCCCCCCCCCCCCTCTTTTCCCGATTAGTCGAGTCTAAAAGAATTAAAACCCACAATGTATTTTTAAAAAAATGTAAATGAAGCGATGACATGCTTTCACAATTGCCTGCCTTTGGTCCCTGGCTCTCCAGGAGTAAAGATGAGGACTAAACAGTTCTTGGAATGCAACATCAGGGGCCTTCGGCCACCATTATCGAAAAACCTGCGTGGCCATAACCCTGCTCTTTAAATAGTGGCGGGCAGGTTCGACTGAGTAAACGTATGGGGCAGACTTTTATGCTGATGACATTGTCTTATTTGCGGACAACCGAGATGATATACAACGCCTGTCTGATATATGCGGACGGGAATGTGAAGCTGTAGGACTAGGATTTAATGTAACAAAATGTGGATTGACGGTATTCAATGAGCCCAAGATGGCATCAATACAGGGCCAGGAAATACCGAGCGTATACGAGAATATAACTACCTGGGATCATCTGACAAACTGCACAGCGGGACGGGGCACAAAGAAAGAAAGAAGAGACAAACGAGCGCAGACTCACAACTGATTTATTGAAAATATGTATCAACCTTATATAGCTGCAGCGAGGATGATGTGTCACTAGCTGTCAAAGAATAACAACGAACAAAAAACAAAACCAGTTTAGGATTTCAATCAGTCAAGGCCGCGTAGTCCACTGTAGCACGTGGAACGCGGATACGCGAATTCATTGTTAGACAGACGGTGGTACACCGGGCCCGTGCCCCCCCCCCCCCCCGAATTTTTTTTCCCATGGGATACAGAGCACAAAATGACACTCGACCCCACTTATCTGCCCAGACCCAATGTCGAATCAAGAAGGTGCCCCCCCCCGGGAGAAATTTCCTGCCTACGCCACTGTGATAGAGTGGTAGCTAACACACCCTTTCTCCAGATGTGAAACGTCTCTATTACCTTGCGGCCTGTATCTACTTCCCCTGGATACAACTGTCACATCATTAAAGACGGGCTCGCAATCACACTCTCGGCAATGCGCTGGAACATGTAAGCCCCGGGTATTTTATTTTGTTTTTCATTTATTTAAACAATACTGTTAACCCTCTCTTGAGGGTCATTACAGGGAGGTGCGACACTCTGTTTCAATTAAGTAGGTACACAGTTATGCAACTTACAACAATAACTTAGACATACACTTTTACAAAGATATAAAAGCTCTCTTACA
Source organism: Rhipicephalus sanguineus (assembly GCF_013339695.2). Taxonomy (NCBI): domain Eukaryota; kingdom Metazoa; phylum Arthropoda; class Arachnida; order Ixodida; family Ixodidae; genus Rhipicephalus; species Rhipicephalus sanguineus. The sequence goes on from NC_051176.1 coordinate 167,239,323, forward strand.
ACCAAACGGCAAGACACATTTTAATTCCTATAACAATAAATAACGTTTGGGTTCATCGTTACGGTAAATAACATAAATGTGCATCAAGTCAGCGCATACGTAAGTGTTTCGCATCAAGTATGAACCAACTTGCCCAAACACATGTCTTGCTGAGTGCATACATTTATTAACATCATTTGTATCATGTCTAGCAATCTGGGCCATCGAGTACTGCGGCAAAGTCGACCCTAAAGGGAAGCGCTCGGCGTAACGCTATCGGGAGCGTTCTTTAAAAATTGATTACTAAAGGATGCCTTAATATTCGCAAATCGCACTTAAGGCACTTAACGCTGATAGCATTCTTGTGCTGTACATAGCAATTAGTTTCAATTCGCCGGCTGGATTTTTTTCCCGAGACACTTTCGTGGATCCATTGAAAATGCATGGGGTGACCTTTCAAAAGTTAATTGTAGCACAATGATCATTTATTCGCTAATTGCACTCTAGTGACAAGTACAGTACGACAACCTTTCCATGTGCTTGCACTTTGGTATGATTACGCTGGCTGGGTTTTTTTCCTGAAGAGGTTTCCTAAATCCTACTGCGGGAAAGCAGCCCTACAGGGGTAAGAAAATGCCTGTCGCTAAATTGATGTGAAAGTGCATGTTGATCACGTTAAAACTCAGAAAAGTCTGCAGATGTGATGCACATTATCACGCTGCCGTATAGGAAATTGGTAATAGTACTAAATAATAGTAAAGAATCTAACAATTTATTTGAAATTTATGGGCGCAAGCTCTTAGTGTAGAAGCACATCTATAGTATAGATGGTATTTCAAGGTATATAGTCACGATAAGACGATAGATCACAATTTCATATAATGGATTTCTACTGTTCATTTTTATCGTTGATTAGTAACAAAGATTAATTACAATAAATTAATTATATGCAACCTAGTGTTCAGTGGTGTCAAACGAAAAGTATCCGAAATGGCAATGTAGCTTTTTAATAATAGCAGTGACATCTATATATATTTAGTAATCATGGTCATCCTTATCTATCTATCTATCTATCTATCTATCTATCTATCTATCTATCTATCTATCTATCTATCTATCTATCTATCTATCTATCTATCTATCTATCTATCTATCTATCAAGCCACCTACGACTTTGTGCTCTCTATTCCCCCTCCCCATGTGTAGGGTAGCAAATTAGACGCATTGTCTAGTTAACCTCCCTGCCTTTCCTACATTCCTTCTCTCTCTCTCTCTCTCTCTTGACCGTTTCGTTAACGTGATGTACACCAAAATTGGTGTGGCATCACGTGAATGCATGACGAACATAAATGACAGGTCATAAGATCAAAATCATGACATGCATATCATGAACGGTATGATTTACATGCCACGGTCTTGTCCTCTCGCTGCCGTTGCGTTAATTTAATGTATACCAAAATTAGTAAGGCGTGACAAGAGATGTATGACGAACATAATTGACTGGTCGTAACGCGCAAGTCATGACATGCATGTCATGTACAGCATGATTTACAAGACTGCGTTGGGGCGCTCGCGGCCTTGTCATTAAATGGATATGTGCCAAAATTCGTATGGCGTGACATTTCTGTATGATGAACATAAATGACAGGGGTAATATCAAATCATAAAATGCATGTCATGTACTGCATGACTACCATTACACGCTCATGGTGCGCTCGCAGCCGTTTCGCTAGTTTGATAGATACCAAAACTTGTATTGTGTGACGTGACTGTATGACGAACATAAATTAGAAGTAATAGCATTAAAATCATGACATGTATGCCATGTACGGCACGATTTACATGCCACGCTCATGGTGCGCTCGCGGCCGTTTCATTCATTGGATATATACCAATATTGATATGGCATGACATGACTGTATAAAGAACATAAACGACAGGTCCTAAAATGCACATTCGGACATGCCTCTCATGTACGGCACGACTTTCATGCCGCGCTTGTGATGCACCTGACGAATACACCGCCCATCGTACACATCAACCAACTGTCTGAGGCCCTCACTAAGGCGAAAGCCTTAGATGTCTCATCAAACGCGAAACTTGACTGCCGGCGTCTTCGAGATTTGGCGGCATGTGACGATACTTCGCGAGACCGGCGTCGGCATCGAAGGATGCAAAAAAAGTAATTAAGGGTCTAGAGTCACGTGATACTCATGTGAATATGCGTGTGCCTGTTACGGTGCATGTACGTGCAGTCGGCGTACCAAAGTCACATAACCTCAGTGTAACATGACGTCATTAATGACGTCATTCTGTGACGGCATCATACTTCGCGAGACCGGTGTCGGCGTCGAAGAATGCAAAAAGTAATTAAGGGTCTAGAGTCACGTGATACTCACGTGAATATTGCCACCGCCCCCTTCTTGTTTTATTTTGATGTATTCGGGTTTGACCAGCAAGGACGGTTATCAACGCTCGACGCTGTCCGCGAAGCAGTGTTAGAGAAGCTTCCCGATTGCAGTAGATCGTTTTGTTAAGATTGCGCGCCGCACGCGAATGTTCCAGATTTGTCTAGCGATAACGCCGCCACCAGCGATATCGCTGGAAAGTTCGATAGCGCCTGTATAAAAGCCGACGCGCTTGACCACTTGTCAGTTGATCGACGGTCGACGCTCTGTTCGCCGCTATCAGTTTAATGCTGTAGCTGAAGTTTCATTTTCCCGGCCACAAGTTCAGCCTAATAAAGAGTTTCATCTCGGACGTGCTGACTGCTGCCTTCGTCGACGTCACGACCACGTGACATCTGGTGGAGGCGCTGTTTGTTCATGATCCGGACGCCCCCGTCAAGCCGTGAACCCAGCCCCCAGCGCGGAGAAGACATCGACGCCAACCACGACCAGCGAGCTAGCCGTAGGCAACAAGGACTAGCACCGGAGTACGGGCCTCTACCCGACAACACTCGGAACAGAAAGGCCAGGACCACGACTGTGGCAACGATGACAGACACTGCGCCACCGCCCGCGATCGTCATGCAGCAGCCAAGGGAGCCGCCGATCTTTCGGGGATCATCATGTGAGGACCCAAAAACGTGGCTCGAGTCGTATGAGAGGACTGCGGCCTTCAACAACTGGGACCTCAGCGACAAGTTACGCTACGTGTACTTCGCTTTGGAAGACAGCGCCTGGACGTGGTTCGAGAACAGGGAGTGTACACTGACAACGTGGGACATCTTCCGGACCAGCTTCCTCGCAGCGTTCACAAGCGTCGTGCGAAAAGAAAGGGCCGCCGCTTTACTGGAGACACGGGTCCAGCTCCTGAATGAAAACGTGACAATCTTCGCGGAAGAAATGGCCAGACTCTTCCTCCACACCGACCCTAACATGACCGAGGAGAAGAAGGTCCGCTTCCTCATGCGAGGAGTAAGGCAAGAGCTCTTCGCTGGGTTCATGCGGAACCCACCCAAGACAGTCCAGGAATTTGTCTCCGAGGCCACAACAATCGAGAGCACGTTGGAAATGCGCACCCGGCAACACAACCGCCGCTTGACCCAAGATAGCATAGCGGTTCAAGCTATCGGCTCCGACGATCTGCGCGAGACCATAAGGGCCGTAGTGCGCGAAAACTTCGTCGAATGTTCCCGTCGTGCCAAGCTCAAGATGCCTCGATCGCAGACATCGTCCGACAGGAAATCCAGCAGTCCCTGGGCGTCCCTGAGTCAGCGCAGCCGCAGCTGCAAGCAATGAGCTATGCTGCTGCAGCCCGACGCAACACGCCCCCCCCCCCCCTCCACGACCACGCCAAGACGCCGCGCCGCCCCAGCTGTTCCGCCGCGAGGCACCACCACCGCCACCACCGACGTCATACCGCCCGCCAGCCGGCCAGCGATACATGCCGAGGAAGACCGACGTTTGGCGCGCCCCTGATAACCGCCCGCCCTGCTACCACTGCGGGGAGGCCGGCCACACGTATCGCCGACGCCAGTACCGACAGTTGGGGCTACGCGGATTCGCCGTTAACGCACCGCGCCCGCAGCCAGGCGAACGGCCTCGCGACATCGACGACTACCTCACCGGAACACAGTGGCAAGAACGGCGACCTTCCCGCTCACCGTCGCCCGGCCGCTACATGTCGCCGCACCGCCGGCAGTTCACTGGCCCAAACCGGGGCCGGTCGCCTAGCCCGTATCCGGAAAACTAAGGGCAGCAACCGATGGAGGTGCGGTTGCTACAACGAACTACCGAAGATCCTCCGCCGCCGACGACAACGCCGCAACAGAATCTAAAGAACACGCCGCAAGCCGAACGAAGCCCTGACGTCGAAACTTCACGGCCCGAGGAAGACCTGACGACGCAACGTCGAAGCAGCGGAACAAACCGACGCAGCCGTGACCCGACGCCGCGACCCAACCGCAACGCAAAACGACGAACTAGCGACCTCGACGTTCTCATTGACGGCCACAACGTCACCGCTCTCGTCGACACTGGAGCCGACTATTGCGTCATCAGTGGGCCTTTCGCCACGAAGTTGAAGAACGTTAAGACTGCTTGGGAAGGCCCCGAAATCCGTACCGCTGGAGGCAATCTAGTAACGCCGTCTGGAGTCTGCACAGCAAGAGTAACAATCAATAATCGCACGTATCCTGCGAGTTTCGTAATCTTGCAACACTGCTCCAGGGACGTCATACTTGGCATGGATTTCTTAAACCATCACGGCGCCGTCATCGACTTAAGAACCAAGTCGATAACCCTATCGTCGGACAAAACGACACCGCCGGATACGAATCCATGTCACCATGCCCTGAACGTGCTCGAGGATCAAGTTACCATCACACCTCGCTCCAGCGTCATAATTCCCGTCAAGACCGAAAAAGCTGAAGACATCGAAGGTGTCATCGAGAGCGATCAGCGCTTGCTACTAGACCGTGACATTTGCGTCGCAAGGGGCATTGCTCGGTTGCATGAAGGAAAAGGAAGCGTGATGCTAACGAACTTCAGCCAAGAATACAGGCACCTAAGCAGGGGTACGACAATTGCGTACATCGAAGAAATCTTGGCCGTCAGTGATGCGTATGCCTTTTCAGATTCTGACGAAGCTACGACGACTACCCCAATACCTGAGCCACCCTTCGACGTAAACCCAAGTCTTCCCGCTCGCCAACAGCAACAGCTTCGATGCCTTCTGCAGAAAAACAAGGACTGTTTCTCGTCGTCATCGCGGGTCCGACAAACGCCCCTTGCTAAGCACCGCATTATAACAGAAGAAAATGCTTGACCACTCCGTCAGAGTCCCTACCGGGTTTCGACGCGGGAACGGGAGGCCGTGAAGAAACAGGTCGACGAAATGCTACGCGACGACATCATCCAGCCGTCGAAGAGTCCGTGGGCATCCCCCGTGGTGCTAGTGAAGAAGAAGGATGGGACTCTTCGTTTTTGCGTCGATTATCGTCTCCTGAACAAAGTCACGAAGAAGGACGTGTATCCCCTTCCCCGGATAGACGACACCCTGGATCGATTACACAACGCAAAGTACTTTTCGTCGATGGACCTCAAGACCGGTTACTGGCAAATGGAAGTCGACGTGAGAGACCGAGAAAAGACTGCCTTTATAACACCAGACGGCCTGTTTGAGTTCAAGGTCATGCCTTTTGGTCTTTGCTCGGCACCTGCGACTTTTCAACGGGTTATGGATACAGTACTGGCCGGATTGAAATGGCAGAGGTGCCTTGTGTACTTGGGTGACGTCGTTCTGTTTTCCCCAAAGTTCGACGAACACCTTCGGTGCCTTGAAGCTACACTTCAAGCAATCAAGACCTCCGGATTCGCCTTGGAGCCTGAAAAGTGCCGCTTCGCGTACGAGGAGCTCTTGTTTTTGGGTCACGTGATCAGCAAGAATGGTGTTCGCCCGGACCCGCGGAAAACAGCTGCCATCGCTGACTTCCCGCCACCCACCCACAAGAAGGCCGTACGCCGTTTTCTCGGCTTGTGCGCCTATTACAGATGTTTCGTCAAGGAATTTTCACGGATCGCTGAGCCACTGACGCAACTCACGAAGGCCGACGTCGAATTCAGGTGGGAAACGTCGCAAGTTCAGGCATTTCAAGAATTGAAACGACGCCTGCAGACGCCTCCGATACTCGCGCATTTCGGCGAGCACGCCGATACGGAAATCCACACCGACGCAAGCAGCGTAGGACTCGGCGCTGTCCTTGTGCAGAAGACCGACGGATTGAAAAGGGTCATCAGTTATGCTAGCCGGTCGCTATCAAAGGCAGAAATCAACTATTCCACAACAGAAAAGGAGTGTTGGCCATCATCTGGGCTACATCGATGTTTCGCCCCTACATCTACGGCTGCCCTTCAAAGTTGTGAGCGACCACCACGCCTTGTGTTGGCTAGCCAACAAGAGGGGGGCAATGCCACGCCCACTTCTTGTTTTATTTTTATGTATTCGGGTTTGACGAGCAAGGACGGTTATCAACGCTCGACGCTGTCCGCGAAGCAGTGTTCGAGAAGCTTCCCGATTGCAGTTGATCGTTTTGTTAAGATTGCGCGCCGCACGCGAATGTTCCAGCTTTGTCTAGAGACAACGCCGCCGCCAGCGATATCGCTGGAAAGTTCGATAGCGCCTGTATAAAAGCCGACGCTCTTGACCACTTGTCAGTTGATCGACGGTCGACGCACTGTTCGCCGCTATCAGTTTATTGCTGTAGCTGGAGTTTCATTTTCCCGGCCACAAGTTCGGCCTAATAAAGAGTTTCATCTCGGACGTGCTGACCGCTGCCTTCGTCGACGTCACGACCACGTGACAATATGCGTGTACGTGCAGTCGGCGTACCAAAAGTCACATGACCTCAGTGTAACATGACGTTATTAATGACGTCATTCTGTGACGTCATCACGACGTCACAGATCGCCAGATTTTGAGACATCGTAGTGGCGACATCGAAGGACATCGTTGCTTGGTGAAGGCGACCCGCATTCACGGAGGCTCTGCAAAATATTTTGAGGAGCAGAAAGCTTGCAATGCCTCCGATCCTGGAGGCATGTGCAAAACCACCTTTAAGGGAAGCTGTAGAGGTTTTAAAATTCGGTAAAATATTGTTGTTAACAAGGACCAACATTATTGTCGACGATGGAGTAATTTTTTCCGCTGTTGTGGCAGCAGGAGCTTTAAAATACGCAAAAGAAAAGTTCATCTTGCTCCGCCCACGCGAACGCGCCGAAAGTGTCGGCGTAGAAACGAACTAACCGGATCTACGTCATCGTCGGTATCTTTGTCGGAGCCGCGCAGCACTGTCGTATCATCAACCGTGGCCTCAGTGACTAGTTCCGGCTGCGCGCGTTAGTGGAACTGATCGCAAGGCCATGCTTTCTTTAACTGTGCTGATGTTGCCGATGACGCGGCACGCCGAAGATGACGTCACCGCGTTCACTCAGCGACTCAAGAAGCCCTGCGGCTGCAGCTGTGGTTTTTTGCCAAGAAATGCTATTTGCGTTCACTTCTGTGTATTCTCACATTGGTTTTCGAATTCAGCAGGGATCAAACTATGATTACACATTCCAAAGTCATTTTTTTAAGTGCTTCAGCCTCCCTTTGAGTTCGGAGAGCTTTTTAATGTGGCGGGGGAGAGGAGGATCAGTATGTCGACTGAGAAGGAAAAGAACAAGAAAAATTGGGGGACCCTTAAGCTTCGCCTTTAAGAGTTGAACGCGATAGCGAAATCCGGCCCCTAGTGCGCACTTCAATCACTAAGTGCATACTGATTAATGTGTGTTGTTGCACACACACGCACACGCACACAGACACACACACACGCGCGCGCGCTATGTATCTATAGTAATGGTACAGGTTTTCGATCTAAAGCACTTCCTTGTGCTAGAGTCGAGACATATTTCTCACAATACCTCACAGATGGCATCACATTACCTAATGTTTGCTGTTTGCTTGATAAACGCCTCCTCTAGAAAGAAGGCGTTGGCTTGATATGTTTTCCGCTAGATGGACATAGTTGTCCAATTTTAGAGCTGTTTGAAAGTTCGTCTATGTTTTTAGCGGTGATGGCTGCACTATCCCGGCTTTTTTCGAAGCATGGCGTCGCGCAAAAAACGTAGTTTGACGGCCTCGCCAATGCGCCTAAAAATCGCCGAATGGGCTCATTTTCTTCGTGACACCTGCCGAACAAAATGCGTTAAGGAGACTCCTTCCACTCCTTACAGTGTTTGTCGTGTTTTACCCGAAGCAGTCGCGAGTAACATCGTGGCTTTGACATTCTACTTCCGGACGCGCTAGCGAACGGTCGAGGAATGAACGGCTCCGATGGAGCGGCGATAGCGGCCCGTGCCGGCCGCGGTAACAGGATGGCTGCCGAAGATGATAACGCTTATGAGATTGTTCTGCCTACTCTGCCCACTGGCCGTGTTGTTCACAACACGTTGTTTTTGCACGGAGACGTGCGTGAGCGGCCCTACAAGGTCGAAGACTTCCGAGACGCCCTCGCCGCTGCTGGTGTGCTCCCTGACGTCGTGGCGTTAGGGGCGTACCAGATCAACCACGTCTGGGCGGTGACACTGAAAACCGGTGAAGCCACGAAGAAATTAGCAGCGGTTAAGGAGCTGAAGGTCAAAGGCCGCCGGTGTGTGGTTTTCGACCCTGAGGACCAGCAGGTCAAACTGCGCCTGCATTGGATGCTTCACGGCGTCCAAGACGACGATATCCGGACCGCTTTCGCTGCATTCGGGAACGTCACCGAGGTTACCTGAGAGCGCTGGCGCGTACAAGGCATGCGAGAAAAGGGCTCCACCACAAGGACCGTGTTGCTGAAGCTGAAGCCGGGAGTAAAGGTCAACGACCTACCCCACCAAGTTCGTGTCGCCGGCGAGTTGGCCCTCGTGGTGGTGCCCGGGCGTGCAATGCAGTGCTTGCGCTGCCACGGCACGGGACACGTTCGCCGGGACTGCAGGGTGCCCCGGTGTTCGAAGCGCCGGAATTACGGACACGCGGACGCGGACTGCGTCCGTACCTACGCGTCGGCGACCGGGCGGCCAAAGGACGACGAAAATGAAGAGCTCATGGACGTCGCCGAGGCGGAGGAGGCTGCGAGGGGAATCGACGAGGCAGGAAAGCGGTCAGGGCCAGAGGACACGTCGACGCCTTCCAGCGGTGACGCCCCGAAAGGAGACGGGCCGGTGGACCAACCAGCTGCAGGCGACATGTCTGGGACAAAGGGCCACCAGCCAGCAACACAAGTCGTCCCAGCGGCGTCAGGAGGCGATACCCGAAAGGGCGAGGCACCAACGCTTCATAGAGGGGCGGGCGAGTCGAGTGTGTCAACCGACGCGACGCCGACAGTCACGTCGAGTTCACCAGCACCCAAGGTTGGCGAGCCTACAAGCTCGAACGACCCACAACCGGAGAAGAGTGGCGTTCATACGCCGCCCAATCTCACCGCGGCCTCCAAGCGCCCCCACCCCCCTACCAGCAACAATGGTACTGAAGCGACCGTAACTGGCAACGAGGAACCACCCGCAAAGACTGCCCAAGTACGGCGGTAAACCCTTCGACCGCGCCCCAACGTCCCGGCCGACAAGCGCCGCGGCAACGCGGAGCACGTGGGGCCAGTTCAGTACCTGCGCCGGATGGCAACGCCGGCGACGGCATTGTCTAGGCACGTGCTAGACGCGAGAGGTAGGCATTGTGCTGCTGGTCCCTTTTCTTTTCGTTAAAATGGCGCCTGACTGCCCGTTAAAGTTCGCGACCATAAACGTTAGAGGACTGGCAGGAAAAAGAAAGCAAAGCCAGCTTTAATGACTTCTAACGGAACGAGAGATAGACGTGCTTACAGTTCAGGAAACGAAAGTCGACGGCGAGGAGGAGACCAGCAGCATAGTGCAGCGTTTCGCGTCTAGATTTTTTGTCGTCGTTAGTCATGCAGTGGGCACATCGGCTGGATGCTTACTTTTTGTTAAGAAGTTTCCGGGGCTTCAGGTGAACGCTCACTTTTCGTGTGCGTCGGGCCGGTGTGCCTCTCTTGACTTCTCAATGTACAACAGCGAGTGGCGTGTCGTATGCGCATATGCGCCCAACAAGGCTGAAGATAGGTCCCTGTTCTTTGGTAGCCTTGAGCAACGGCTAAGTGCAAGAAGGAAGTTAGTACTGTTAGGGGATTTTAACTGCGTCCTCAGTTCCCATGACAAAACGAGCGCTCGGTCTTTTAGAGATCAGAGCACAGATATGTTGATGAGAATCGTCGAGAACTGGGACCTTGAGGACGTTGCCGAAAGTTTCCAATGTTCGGGTGTACTGAAGTACACGCGTTTCGAAGGCCCAAGCTATGCACGACTCGACCGCATTTATGTATCGGTCGACGTACTTCCTGAATGTGCTAGTTACGAGGTAGTGCCGGTGTCCTTTTCTGACCACTGCTTAGTTCAGTGCTCTATCGGAATTACCAAGAGAAGCCAACTCTTTTTCGTGGGAAACCTGGAAATTAAATAGCAAGCTCCTGGAGGACGAAGAATATAATTCGACTGTAATGGAGGAAATTAACAAATTAGATCCTAGTGAAAGCCTGCACATTTGGCAA
>NC_051176.1:167249983-167295417 GCF_013339695.2 Rhipicephalus sanguineus
TTCATTTTCAGAAACACTGAGAAGAAAGGCGAGGGCGGGCTGAACTTTTGTACTGTGCTTAGGAAACATAAGTTATTTGGGCGTATTTTATAAGTTTGAGAAAGGAAAGCCACACGGTTCAAATATGGACGCCTAATTAAACAACTTCAACGAAAGCTACTGAATAAAATCGCAGATCCACGTACCATGGGAGTCGATGTTATGCGAAGATGCGGCGGGAGGAGACTGTGGCGTAACTTTTTTACTGAGCGACACGTTTACAAAATGACGCTAAAGATTGTATAATTTTATACGCACACATATATATGTTGAAGTGCCGCATATGTGTTATATAACCAGTTGTTTACGGTGGGGTATGCAACGGGGGTATTACCAACACCAGAAGCAGTAAGCTGATATGTAGTGCTTATACGTGTCCCGAGAACGCACGCACGTTTCACGAACCCGTGTACATGTGTGCAAGAATTCTTGACAGTTCTTGAACAAGGGCATCATCAGCGTGATCAAGTGAGCACCAGCAGCTGGTCATGACTTGTTATAGGATCCGGTCGTGATCGTGGTGACGAGGGGTCCATGTGTAGTGAAGTATGTGGTATAGTAGAGCTGTTGGAATTCGTGGATGCCGTGGTCATTTCGTCGACAAATGTCTGTCGACAGAGCCGGCGACATGTCGGAACCTGAAGCCGCCCATCGCGTTGGTAAGGTATAGCCTTCGAGGCTGGTAGGCCTGGATAGTGCTGCGTAGACCAACATGAGTGGATGGTGTTTGTCGTATTTGACTACCTGGGCGTATGTGGCCTGCGTAGCCTAGTCTACAAATCGGCTGTCAATCAATCTGGCATCATCCTCGGTCACATGAGGCCATCGCCCAACCTCGTAAGAAATGAAGAGGACGCTGCGCCGTTCTGGTGGACGAAGTGCACTTTACGGTGCGGTGATGTGGATATCATATGTAACTTTCGTTAATGTATTCCTCCGGGGTCGAGCAATCCTTCAATATAGCTTGCTTAATGATAGGTATACAAATGTAATGCTGATTAGACAGCTATAAAAGGGGAGCCAACACTGGAACAACAGACGTTAATCTGATATGACGCGTGTATCGTAGGAGTACACATCGTAGGAGTATCATGTAGTGTTTATTGCTTTCTTGTAAAATTAGATAGACAGCACCACAACCACAATTGACGTTGCGCCGATATTACGCCTTTTTCCAAACCAGTTTATAGACCTGGCGTGGCTCAGTGGTAGAATACCTGATTGCCACGCAGAATGCTTGGGTTCGATTTCTAATTTTCATTATTTCCATTCGTTGAGTCAACGCTGCCGATGCTGGTTTTCCTTAACGCTTTAGCATTTAAGTAACCAATGTCTGTTCTCGCCATTCCTGGGTAGATATAAACTGTCAATCACCTGTGGCGCATACCCGTACACCACGGCCCATGGTAAACGGGTATGTGCCACACGTGTCTAGTGGAAAGGGTTTGACGACGTACGCGACAGGATTTTAACGTTATTCATGTCATGACCCGGCAATCATATTCGTCAAATCCTCTTACCCTCGCATGCAAATTTTGGTCTACACCAAGTTAAGGAGGCGATCATGAGTGCGCCCAGACGTAGGCGGCTAGATAGATAGATAGATAGATAGATAGATAGATAGATAGATAGATAGATAGATAGATAGATAGATAGATAGATAGATAGATAGATAGATAGATAGATAGATAGATACGTAGATAGAAACGCTCAAAGTGCCAGAGGTTCGCTAAGAAATGCTTCGCATTTAATAATGAGTATTCAAATAAATTTGTGCCTTAGTTCTGTCGCTTATTGAACACGAAAAAGCGAAGTCTAGCGACTGTACCACACGGCTTGGCGCTTTCACCCAGTTGAGCAATATAATGGGTTTGTAAACTGACGCCAACGAAAATGAGGGAAGTCAAGCCTGAGTATGCACAGTCCGAAACGCACGACCATCATCATATTTTAAGATGGTATTTTCTCAAAATTAGCTTCTATGATTCAAAACATGGCAGCGACAAAAGGCGTGCTCGCCAACTTTAAAAGGAACCAGGGGAGGCCAACGGCAGTACGATCGGACGAAAAATATTGAAGAAACTCGGAAAATATTCAAAGAAAAATGAAAGGAAGAGCAGGACGCCTTTTCCAGATTCCGTCGTCTTGAAGAAGGACCGAGCCACTTTGCAACAAAACTAGTGCTGATTCACAGTTGAGCAGCGCGCCGCCCGCTCGTCGCATGCGTTGCGGTTATCAGTCGGCGATTGCCGGTTCGCGCGCGGTGGTGAAAGCCGATATTGTCGTCTGTCTTTGTGTCCGCTACGCTGTCGGAGTCATAGCGGGAATTACGAATCTTTAAGGTCCGTACGCCACGTGGTGCCAAAACCGCGAATTGAAAGCGATGTCCGGAATTGCTGGGTATGTTACTACATCATTCGATAACCCATTTCAAAGCCTCAATTACTTCAGGGAAGAAAGAATACCGGTACATCTTCGTTCACGCAAAGTAAGACTGCAGCACTCGTCTATGATTTGCACTCTCGCTTCATTTCTCAGGTAGTTGTAATTGTAGTCGTTTCTGTTAATCTTAAAATCACATTCCATTGGAAAGCGATCACTCGTTTTCCCTCAGCCTCATATGCATCTTCCGCTTTCATCGATTTAAGATTTCCCGCTCGTTAACGGGACACGATTCACTATGCCTACCTTGCATGGCACTTTGGCACATATTTGTTCTTATGTTGAACATGACACTCATTTCTCTGTATGACAGGCCCCTTGACAGGAATTTTTTTGGGGGAGACACTTGCTGAAAACCTTTACTATTTGAGAAAAACACCTATTTTCATTATTTATGTTGGGTGAAAACACCTACATCGATCACCAAAATTTCGGGGGTGGGGGGGCTAGGCAACCCCCCCCCCTCCTGGCTATGGGCCTGTTGTATCATACTGGCAGATTCTTTCCTTTGGCTTACTAAACTGTAAACCTTCGACAGCTTTGCTGGCGCTGAAAAGACTATATGAGTACGCCATACTTTGTACCTATTTTCTTTAGCCCGTGGGAGAGGCCATGAACATATGGGATCACCGCAAGCAGGCGCGTAGCCAGGGAGGGGGGGGCTACCCCCCCCCCCCGGACATGTGATAAAGGGGGTATTTTACCAAAACTAAATAATTAAAACAGGTGTTTTTCTCAAATAGTCAAGGCATTCAGCAAGTGCACCCCCCCCCCCCCCCCCCCGAAAAAAATTATTGGCTACGGACTGCAGGTATAAGTATTTGTGTCCCGTCCTGCTGCGCACTTTGTCAGAAGATGATCCCGTACCAACTCGCCCAACTTTCAACGCTAAGTACCTCGGAGTATCGGTAAATGAGGGTGACAGATACATGGGGGAAAGCCACGGCGGCAAAGGGAAAGAGGCATGCTGCCATATAGCACAGAGCGTTATTGGGTACAATACAAAGTATTTCGAGGATTGTGGAAAGGTGTAATGGTTCCAGGGCTTACATTTGGGAATTCAGCGGTGCGCATGAAGATAAATGTGCAATCAGGACTGGACGTGAATCAAAGCTGTGGGACGCCTCGCGTTGGGCGCTCACAGGAAGACGACAGTTGAGGCTGTAAAGGTCGATATGGGGTGGTCAGGGTTTGAGATGAGAGAAGCTCAGGGCAAAATGAGGTTCGAAGAGAGACTAAGGAATATGAAGGACAGTAGATGGGCAGAGAAAGTGTTCCTGTATTTGTATAGGAGGAGCGTCGTCTCACATTGGAGAAAAAGATTTATAGGAGAGTCACCAACAAGTATACGGCTCGCAGCGTAATCGATATGACAACAAAGAGCATTAAGCGAATTGTCAGAGGTGGAAAAAGTTTATTGGATAGCAGTGATGAAAAAAAAAAAAAAAACGGGTCTTAAAAGAGTAAAGGCGAAATAAGGAGGGAGGCATTTTATAATTCAAATGGAAGCACTTTGCTGTTTATAGGGATGTTGGGTTGCTTGATAATGTGTAGTTATAAAGCGAGATTCAGTAAAGAATAAGAATGCACGTGCTCTTGAGAAGTTAAGAAAACGACGGAGCGTGTTTTAAGTGAATGTGCGCATATACACTCGGATGCATGTTTGGGCACTAGCCTAGATGAAGCCGTGGGTTTTAGGGACAACACTGGAAAGATGAACGGGTCGGCAATAGAAATATGTAAAAGACGGAAAGACGGTTGGAGGACTGGGGGCAGAAAAGTAGGGAGGAAGGACAAAAATAAATATTGGGAAAACTACGGTGACTCTGCCGGGAGGCGCAGAAAGTTAATTGGGCTGTGAATTTATTAACTTTCTTCTGTATAGGAAGAAAGATTTAATTAAGTGTTGGCCCAAATTACGCGGGGCAACCTGTGTGTCAATACAGATTTTTTATTTAAAAAATGCTGTGACAGTCAGGCCCCTGCCGTCTTAGCAAACGAACTATACGTCGAGACGGAAAAACTTAACCGCACCTAAAGTTACATTCAAACGAGTAAACCCGCCACGGTGGCAGTGGTCTCGGTTAAGGTGCTCGACTACTGACCCGCAGTTAGCGGGATCGAATCCCGGCCGCGGCGGCCGCATTTTTGATGGAGGCGAAAATGCTAGAGGCCCGTGTACTTAGATTTAGGTGTACGTTAAAGAACCCCAGCGGGTCAAAATCTCCGGAGCCCTTCACTACGGCGTCTCTCATAACCAAATCGTGGTTTTGGGACGTTAAACCCCATCGATTATTATTCTATTCAAATGAGTAATTAACAAAAACTCGTTAATTAACATTTTCAGTATTAACTTCAGGGCCGTTGTTTATATGGAAGAATTGTAGGGGCGTGACATTTTATGGCAAGCCCATTTTCTAAAAATCGCAAAAAGTGCACGTAATTTGATGTAATAATCACCGAAATTGAAGACCCCGATCCAGGCGAAACCGAAACAGAGTGCACCGGGAGCACAAGAAATCCGTCAGTGCTGTTTACGTCATACCGGAAGCTCACGTGACAATTTTTGAAAAAAAAAAAAAATGTTGCAGTGACTTAGCTCCGCTATGCCAGAATATACGTAGCTTTAGCAAAGGTTCACCTAATTATTCTTAGCTTTTCGTGTCTCCGCAACACGTTTAGCCTTCTTCTGTTCATTCTTCCTACGCTCAACCGCTAATCGCCAGGCAACTACTTCGGGATCCGATTAGTTAAGCTTCTCCGCTCTTCTGCGCCGTTGAGCAGCATTTGCGCTCTCCTCGAGGCCCACCACTGGAAACGCCGGACCGTCGGCGTGACGTGCTTGGCAGGATCACGTGGTCTCAGCGGCCGCGTCGGCTGCTTGTGGCGCACTGCCGCGTGCTTTGAAAACGAGTTTCAAGTCCCACATGCGCTGCGGTCTGTTCAAATGCGGAAGTTTTCTCTCATTTTCTACTCAATTGAAAACATTGTAATAGAGTGGCTGCCTCCGAAGGCGACGAACATGGGGCTCTACCGCTCGGTGCCGCAGTGCCGCGCTTACGCAAAGGAGCCTAGTGTCAGCCTGCACTGGTAACCGCGGGACAAGAAACAGCGTGAAGCATGGGTTTTAAAGCTAAGAACCGGCAAGTAGCCATCCGCTACGAGTCTTGTGTGCAACAAGCACTTCCGCGACGAAGACTTTTGTTACTGCGTCGGGCCTGCGATGTTCGGTGAGTAGCATACAGCGCGCACTGAGACGATGGCTCGCGCGCGCTTCCCGCCGGCAAATGATGCTTATCTGTACCTTTTACCACGTGCGATGCCATCTCAGAACCCTCCAATGCGACCTCTTGATCATCGGCCCCGTGCTCAGCGTCCACAAAATCGGCAGCAGATGCGCAAGTCACTGTTTAGATACGTTGATTAAAAACGCACAGGGTCCATTATGCATTCGTTAAAGATGACTAGAAGGCGAAAGTCATCTTCTTCTTGTCAGTCGATGTGCTGATTCTCCCGCGCCCCCCTCCAAAAGCATTCTGCACCTAACGCGGTTTTGCACGGCCTCCGTAACCGATCACGGAGGCAATGCAAAGCGACCGTGACGTGTGAATACGTCATCATGTGACGTCATAATGACGCTACATATTTTGGCGATCTGTGACGTCACGATGATGTCATATGGTGACACCATCACGTGACGATTATCTTTTGCATCACTCGTGTTGACGCCGACGGGCAACCTTCCCATTTGATGAGGCATGCATTGCTTCATAAGCTACTTAAATTTTGCATTGCCTCCGTGATCGGCCCACCGGCCAACGCCATGTATTTTCTTGGAGCCTCATTTATTTACGTGGGAAAGATGCCACCCTGTTGGCGTTAGACACGACACTGCTGCCAAAATTGCTGGGGTACACGCCAAATAATTACTAACCTGTTTTGCGGCTGCTGGTTCCTGCAATACCTTCTATTTTATTTCACCGCTATTTCAAGTTCATGTGGGTCCTAGTTCACAGCCGACGTTTGCAGAACAAGTCCGGCAAACGTTACTGTATTTTCTTTCTTTTCCTAGGCATTGCATGCTACATGCTCGGTCTCGTAGTCTGGTTCTCCTTCCACCAGCAATCTCGAAGAGGTGAAGCTTTGGTCTATGAATTTGTTGATGACAGAGGGCGGCAAGTTCAGTGGAATGCAAACGGAACGATAATTAAGGAGCATTAAAAAAAGGCGTCGCATTTGCTCACGTTTTGTGTGAGCACCAAACGAAACGAATGCGCTGAATAAAGAAACAGAAGCAGCGTCATTTGCCCGCTGAGCAGACCGATCAATATGCAGTGCGAGACAACTTGTCAAATGACATTGAAACGTACCCGAATTTAGACCGAAAAAGAAAAAAAAGAAACACTGAATCGTCGGGACGGCAGATCACAAAGTTGCCATGCGCACCGAAGCCGCAGTTGTAAGGAAATTATTTTTGAACTGCTGTGATAGCGTCCGCGCAACAGTTGTTGTTTGTTTACTCACAAATTCTCATATTTTGCGGCCTAAAGTTCACAGCGCGGTGCCAAAACGCGCTCGTAGCAAAAGCGAAACCATCAGTACGAACATACATGCAGACGCTCATACATGCAGAGGCACCGTCAGTCGTCGCGAACCCGTGCGATCGCTGGCTTGAGGCTTCTTTCTGTTATGCTCCGTTTGGTTATACAGGCAGTCTACTCTAACGAGACATTTCACATAGTTTGCACTCAGCGAGTGACTACCTTTCACGCAAGAAGCCGGTTCAGGGGTCTCCAACGCGGTGACAGCGTGAAGCGGGTGCCCGGTTTTCTGCAAAGAGGCAGCGACTGTAGACTATCGTGTGCTTTCAGTTCGTCGAAAATGATTATTTTGACAGTAAAGAACACAGTTCATTTCGAAGTTACTTATAAAAATGCCCTGGAGGGCTTCCTCGAGGTGTTTTTGTAGAGCGCCGACAGCAAAACCTATGGGGAGCGCGCCGGCGGTATCCTGCCTAGCACGCAATCGAGGCGCGTCCGATAGAGGGCGACTCCGTAACTCCTCGAGGCCAATACCACACTGGCAAACGGCAGTCAGAGGCGCTATCAAGCGGCTCCAGCGCAGTGTCAGACGGTGACTGCACAGCAAATCCGAATAGCTGCGCGCGCGCCGGCGTCAGTGCGCCTGCCACGGCTACGACGTCACTGTCTCTGGAATGTGCTGACCGGCGGCGGCGACGGAGTGCGCGGGAGGTGCCGGCTCCGGTGCGCCAGCTGCGTGACATCACTGATCCTCGCGCATGCGCAGCACGGCTCGTGAAGAGGCGCGCGAAACTGGTTCGGCTAGGCCAGTGTAGCTAACGCTACAAAAAGGTGCGTCGCCGCAAATTATGGTCAGGAAAAACGGCAAGCCCTCTCGAATATTCAATTGGACCCCTTTGCGTTTGGTGTGCAGTGCTTATCCGTTTCTTTGGTAAACTCGAAAGAAGTGCAAAAACTCGTTCACTTGTCTGCGAGAAGCAGCGCCGCAGTGGCTGCCACCTAGTTTTAAGCTGTACAGTGAAAGAAATAGTGGAAATTGCGGTTTACTTGGGTACAGCGCGAAAGAAACAGTAAACACTGAAGGGCAGCCAGCATCAAAGTACCAGTATGTGCCCCTCGTTCCGTACATGGTGCAGTGTCCATGGTACAAAGCAGAATGGTACACTCGCGCCAGTATATTGCTTCTAAAATGGGGTTTGTCAGATCTACTCTAACCTACTTTGAAAACACTGGCGTCATGTACAAATAAGCTGACAGATTAACAAGGGAGGTTGTTGAAGCCCTAGAGATTAAAAAGCTCGAGGTATCAGCATGCCTTCTGTTTTGCTTTCTGAGAAGGATGTCAGATTTCTTGCAGGAACCGTTTTGCACGCGCAGTAGGAGTGACCACGTGATGCACTGTCATATCTCTTTTAACCTTCTTTCTTCTCTTTATTCACGTGAAGGCAGTATTTATTCTGTGCAAATAATGAATAAACTTTCAGTTGTTAGTGCTCCTTGGATTACGTGTCTTTCTCCTAGTCTGGTTGTTGTTTTCGCCGGCGCTGTTTTACTGCGGCTACCAAAGAAACGTGGTCGCATAATTGACTTTAGACTGTAATGATGAAGGAAAGGGTTTTCAAGGAAATAAAATAATTCCAGGACCTTCAAAGGCCTTGAAAACATAATTTTGAACTTCGAGGGTTCTCAGCGACCTGCACGCCTAGTGACCACAGCACATATCAAATGCGACATGAAAGCACTTTGTAGCTGGCTTGTAAGCATGGTGTACGTAGTCCCAGGTGCACGTTTTCGAGCCCAGGTTATGAAAGTGCGACAAACGCTAGACGAACTTGAAAACCCAGGAACACATTCTAGTTGTCTCACTTTCCTTTTGATGTTCTAATGATCGTACAATGCTTAGGAAATTAAGTATGACAGGAAGGCTAAGTATAACACTCCATCAGTGCAATCATTCGATAGTTTCATGTAATGCCACTACGAATCTGGTCACTAAAGTAGTGATGCTACCGAGGACTTCTGATCTGGAGCAATTTTTGGAGCAGCAAAATTTTAATTTTGGAGCACTTTGGAGCAGCGATAATTTCCATCTTGGAGCCCTTTAGAGCAGGTGATTTTGCATCTTGGAGCACTTTGGAACAACTAATTTCACATCCTGGAGTACACTGGAGAAGCACGTTGCATTTGCATTCAAGCACCTGAATAATTATTATCGGGCTCTTATGAAGAGCTAGGAATATTTCGATTCATTGCAAATCTCATGGAGGGAATCATGTCAAGAGCACTCCATATTTCACTTGATGTCAATATTTTGTTGTACAGAATGAGAAATCATTCTCATTTCTAGTTTTTAAATATTTTTTCTAAGCTACCCGATTCTTGGACAATTCCCCTGAGTGGGTGTGAGCCAGCAGTATAGGATCTACCAGGGGCGTAGCCAAGGGGGGGGGGGGGGGTTCAAACCCCCCCCCGAAATTTTTCAGTTTTGCTTGCGTATATATGCACGCGCACATACAACGCACGCACTAACATACACAAAGTATGGTTGGACCCCCCCCCCCGCCCCCGAAAAAAATTTCTGGCTACGCCCCTGGGATCTACATCTACATATATATAAGGGCGTCATGCACTTGAGTGTTCTCGAATAACCTATTCAGCGATCTTTTTTTTTTTTTTGAAACTAGAAAGTAAACAAAACACTGGATACTGAAAATTGTACTTTATGACATAACACTCTAAATACATCTGCGTAATTATCGGCGGAAGTGGTAGACAAACGCCGCGACATACAACAATGCCTCAATGCTAAAGATTCCCGCTGTCGCCAACGCATTCCCCTAAGACGACTAATAGGCAAAGGCTAGGATGTTTTTCTCTTCGATAGATTGCATTGCTGGGCGCAACATGACATCACTTAGCTGGGCTCAGAAAGCCAACTTCTTCCGTCAATCCCATCCCTCTCTCAGAGGCCTCTCTGAGCTGAAGCAAGAGCATTTTCGTAGTGCTTCCAGACTATCGCTTGCGCATGCGCCGGGTTGCCTGGCGAGCTTTAAAAGGCGAGCGTCCGCTGAAGTGTCCGGAAGTGCATTCAACGGGGTACTTCATACCACAAACTTCGTTTTCCTGAAGCTGTGTACAGCTAAGACATTCCCCAGTGACCTCTAGAAAGCAGTGCAAAAAATAATGCGTATTGAACGCTAACAGACGGGCCGTTAACAACCTGGCCTTACATACCAGACTGGTGCCCGCCATTTCATATCTGTGCTGTGCGCTAAACAGCTTCGCTGGTCATCCAGTTTACAGAGGAATTGGGCAAGCCCCACTACCGTGTACAGCAGGTGCGAGCATTAAACGAAAACTCTGCTTGGCGAAGTGGAGCACGTGAAACACGTGAAAGAGAGAGAGAAACAGAGAAAATAGAGATGAGAAAGAGAGCGAGAAAAATGAAGGAAATAAAGACATAAAAAGATAGAAAGACAGAAAAACACATAGAAAGAGGGAGAAGAAAACAAGACACGAAAAAGAAAAAAAACGAGAGCAAGACTGAAAAAGGACAGAAATAGAGAGAGAGGAAGCTATATAGAGAGAGGGAGAAAGGCAAGATAGAAAGAGCGCGAAAGAGAAAGAAAAAGAGAAATTAATAGAATTAGAGAAACCGATACAAAAAGGAGATACAATAAGAAACAGAAATAAAGAGAAAGGAAGAAAAAAAAAGGAAGGCCACCCAGCTCCGCTCTTTCTTCAGGCTTGGCACCACTACTGCGAAGCTGCGCCATTATTTTCTTTTTATTGCGATAGCAATTATATTGTGACGCAATGGTTAGCGCGACCTTTATTAGGCCCCGAAGGCACGGTGAAGCGACAACACCCGAGGCAAAGATCACAATCAAGCAGAGTTCCCACCACCGATGAAGACGACGAACACCCATGATGATGAACATGTATGAAGAGGGTAGATGTGTCTAATGAACGCCCACAATATGCACACTCTCGACGTGTTTTTGGCGTCGCCGTTGCCGTCATTTTCAGTGTAAAGTCCAAATTGATAACATCACCCCGCGCACGATAAAATCTACCCGCGCATCGTATGTTCTACCCGCGTGTAAAAGCTCGCGAGCGCTGGCGACGAACGCGGCTGAAGCGGCGATGAAACGAGCCGGCCGTCTTCGTCGCACGGAGGGCGCATGCGATAACATATATCACCTTGAGCGCGAGTCCTGCCGTCGATTGCTCATCAAGCAGAAAGGAAACGCTCCGCCCGTCTTTCGTAAGGAACATGAGGGGACGGCCGGTGGAAAGGGGAGGTTTGCTGCGTCGCTCGAAGGGCGCGGTCACTGGCGCGCGCGCGCTATCTCGACAGGCATCAGGAGAAGGGTCGTAAACTGAACACTGCTTCAATTACGAGCCGTGCGACTCCTGAAACGAGCTATCTGCAGCAGCGCTTCTGAACAGACGACGTCCGCCGATGAATCGCCGCTTCACTTTCACGCTACCGATTGGCCTAAGCGTCACGAGCTTCTGAGGAGGATGCATCTTGCCGTCGAGCCCACTTGCGCAACGTAAGCTGCGTCGGCGCAGATACGGCGTCATGGATCGGGGCGCTCGCGTTTATTCAGCGGAATAATTCTTGGTTCGTGGTTGTGACTTTGGTGGCCCCAAGATCAAGCTGCACGTTTTGACGCGACGGCGGTGCGATTGCCGGTGATAGACACCTCCAAACCCAAGACTCTGGCGCAGTTTACGTCGATTTTATCAGGATGGCGCAGTAAATTCAATTTGGCGCACTTTGACGCAGTTGGCGCAGGAGTGGAACCACTGCAAAAGGTAATGCTGACTGAGTGAAGTGTACAAGCCGAAATTGAAATATTTTACACAAAGTGTGCGTAGAGAAAATAAAAGGATGCACATTAGTTAACCCCAAGCAGATGCAATTAATTTCGTAAGCATTGTACATGCATGGAATGAAAGTTCTCAATGAAAACAAAACAAACTAGTGAAGCTTACCAGCACAAGGAAATCAAAATGGTATGAAGATACTTATGCTGCTAATAAGTAACTTGGCAGTTAAATGCTGAAAGGCACCTACCTTATTGAACGATTCGCTTGTGCCAAACGCAGAGCCAATGCATGTGCAAATTACAATGCATATTTTTTAGCTGGTAACAGATGTCGGTATCAGCAAAATAAGTTTTTTTTTGTGTTCCAAAATAAAGTTTTGTTCATGTCAGCTTTAATGACTCTTTTAATATAATAAAGCTGAACACATAAACCACGCAGATAGAGGTAAAAATATCCAAGCAAATGCCTCGTGAGGATATTAAAGGCCAAGCCAACTCGTAAATATAACTTTATTTCACTATAACAGCACTTTGATGCAAACACCCAGTAACATCTGATGGAGTCATTACTCTTTGGTTCATATTTAATAATGTGCAGTGCTAGCAAGGCCCACTACCGAATGAAAAGCACTTTAAGTACAACGTACCACAGCCAAAAACAAAGGTGCACTGTAAAATAACGAACTGTAGAGAAGGAATTTTAGGCTAATTGCTAAAATCTGAAGGAGGCTTCAAATCATACCAAAACTCACTGAACCTTAAACTGAAACGCTGTCAACAGTGCCAAGCTGATCGAATTAGTATCATCTGACATGAAACTATTATAAGCAAGCATGTGCATGTGAACAAAAACTGACACAGAATAAAAAAAAATCACTGAAAGTAAAAAAGTTCAAAAGTAAGTGTTGGGAGAGCAAGTGGAAAAAAAAAGGCCAACCACTTGTTTTGACCCCCCGGAAAAGCAAATAAGACTAGGAGAAATGTATAAACCCTAGAAAGCAAAATGGCAGTGTTTCAGCAGATGTAAAACACACATGGTGCCTCAAGAGCATTAACTGATTGACATTAACACTGCGGTTAACTCGCATTGAAGAAAGCATGGCAGGTCCTGTATCACACTGAGAAGAAAGAGGTCTTCTCAGGCAACACTATTAAGTTGTGAAGACATTAGAAAATGGGTAGATTTCACTGGTCTTTATTACAAACCTGTAATTTATTTAGGAACTAGCTGTAAAAATGGTGTACAAAAATTGTTCACGTAACTATACCACAGCTGGCAGGCCTTGCTTGACATGTCCGCTACAAGCACTTGCAGAAAAAGTTAATTTATGTAGGCAGTTGTAGAGAGCCGAATTCAGTTCACATTAACATTGCTGTCACCAAAAACAAACTAAATATTGACAACTCTGATTTTCGAAGTCATCCAAAAGGTAACATTAGTGATAAAATGTATTTAACTTCCCTTCTAATTGTTGCTGCGTTCCGAAAAAGAGCAGAGGGCACCTCCTGACCAATGAGTCCTGTATATTTCACTTTTGAAAGGCTTGTTTTCACATGTATGTGCAGATCTAACAACTCATAAAAAAGCGGCATTTGAAAGAGAACAGAAAAGGAAAACAAACTCAAGCAGTCCGTAGCAGCTGCCTGTACAATGGTGCTTCACCAAACCAACTCCTTGAGGTCTCTGGCCAGTTTCATAATGCACCAACACATGAATTCACACACACATGCACACCAGCAAACACACAGTCAAGAAGAAGAAGGTCCTGAAGAGTGTTGTGTATTCAGCCATCCATCATGTTTTGCTTCCACAATTGTCCCAGTCTATAAGGTACTGCACTTTTCCGTCAAAGGAAATGCGTTTGGCCAGTACACTGAAGCGGCTCTTTTCACTACTGGCAGCTTCACTACTGCGAAGCGTCTCCTTCCACCGCAGCGATCCCCGGCCCTGGGTGCTGCAGTCTACACGTGAGCTGGCAGTGCTGCTTGTGGTGCTAGTGCTGCTTATAGTACCAGAGCTGGATGTAGAACTAGAGCTGGTTGTGGTGCCAGAGCTGGTTGCACTACCAGTGCTGGTTGTACAGGTACTGCTCATACTGCTACAGTCTTCAGAGTCTGTGTCAGCAGTACCAAAACACAGCCTCCGTTGGGAACCACGCAACTTGAGCTTAGCTGGCTTGAGTGGCACTAGGAGTGTGCGCTTTTTTGGGGGCCTCCCAGGCCTTGGCCTTGGGCGAGGTGGTGGTGGGAAGAGTACCTCATCACGGAATGGATGGTTGCCACCATGAAAATCCCTCAGGGGTGGTATGAAGGCGTCCAAGAAAGTGCTGCCCTCTCCAGTACCTGAACTCACAGCTTCCTCGTCGCTGTCAAATGGATCACGTGGGACCTTAACACTGCGAACTTGTGGCTTGCTTCTGCCTAGGCCATTAGACAACTTGCTGGAATGGCTGGCATTGTTCTAAAAAACGGCAATAAAGAACATCAGTAAAAGCCACAAATGACAAAATCAGCTACTTTCGTTTTTTACAGTATCCACCACAAAGCTCCAGTGGCTTGTCATAAACAACTACTTTTAAGTAAAGATCCGTAAACAGGGAGTGGGTGCTCGAGCCGACATTTCAACAAGTGGACTTGTCTTCTTCAAGGCTGGTCCACTTGTTGAAACGTCGGCTCGAGCACCCGCCCCCTGTTTACGGATTTTTTATCGCAAGCTTTCATCTTCCACTTCCTGCCGTTTTTTTTTATTTTAAGTAAAGTAATTGCAAAAAACTATACTTGGTTACAACCTAAGAAAAAATGTCAGCTCCGCTCACAGAATTGCGGCACGCCTGCCCTTCACCTGTAAATGACAGTCGTGCTAGCTCGTTTCCGCTCGAATCGCAAGCACCTTTTCTCGGCTAATGTAAATACTACACACATTAGGAGTGAAAGGTTCGTCGTTACTATCCGAGGCATTACGTTTGGCTGAGCAGCGATGTCAGAATCCCTGACGAAATTTACCAGGACCTAAAACGAGTGGCACAAAATGTGTCTGTATGGAAAAATTAACTATCTGAAACAGCCGGGAAGTGTTTGACATCACAAAAATGAGTAAGCACTATTAGATGGAGCATTTATGCAAAATCTCTGTGGGAGGGACAGCGATGGCTGTGGGCAAAACTGACATTTTTTTTGTTAGGTTGTAACCGAATATAGTTTACCTTGTAAAAATTTTTGCCATCAAGAGCAGTGCAAGTTCAAAGCCAGTTGCAATGTTGTCAGAGTATCCAAGAGATCCAAGCACGACCAATAATTAGGTTCCCACTGCACTACTGCTGAAACTGGTGGGTGTGGTGGCAATTAAAAGAACCCAAAGGAAGGCATAAGTTATTTCCCACATGATAATTTACACTCCCTGCTGCACGCAAATGACCAATGTATCGTTCCAGTGTTCCCAACAGCATCTTGTTGTACATGGTAGGGTATGGCTTTATAACCAAAAGTTTGCATGATTAAAGCATGATTCATGGTACCAATAGGACAAAAGCGGAGGCAGTGCCGATAGGGTCAGTGAAGCACCACATGGTGGCAGTCTTGCCAACGATACGGTTATCACCTTACATAAGGGTCTTCATGAAGTGCCTGTAACGTTATAGGGCAATTTATGATACAGATGTAAAGCTTTACAAAGCTACTTTCTTTTTTGCAGTGAGGAAAACAACAGGTCTGAGAATTCGCCACAACACATTAAACATGGACACAATCTCCCTGTTACAACTGCATATTGCAATTACACTGGAATACACGTTATCACAGCAACTCGGGCTTTCCTTCAATTTATGCTGTTAATTTTGTGATCTACGAGTCTTTTATTATGCTTGTTGCAAACAAAAGTATTTTGCAGCAACCGACACACACATTAATGCAAACGCGAAAATCCAATTCAGCACAAAGATTTCAGACATGCTGTATGGGCAGTGCAGAACCACTGGTTCTAAGTTTTTATTAGAAAGTTTCATTCAAATATAATGCTTGTAATACATTTTAGTATTTACACATATTACCTTAAAATTGAACGATCAAGTTTGAAGATATTTTTGCAGCTGTGATTAACTTAGTTCTACTGAGAGCATGTCTCCTATAGAAGAGCAGTCTTTAGTTTGTGCTTCTCTAGCGTCCTTTCACTGTCCTCTATTATATTTCACAGTAGCACTGCAAGCAGAGCACTGCACGGCCGATTTTTCGGCCCGGCCCGGCCCGGCCCGAAAACGCCATGCTCCGGCCCGCCTGAGCCCGGCCCGGTGTTCTTAAATGTGGCCCGTACCCGGCCCGGGCCCGAAAGGTTTGGGCCCGGCCCGGCCCGTTTCAGCTAGTTATGCCTTGAGCATAAAGGAGGCACTGTCCAACCTTCGGTTATTGTGAAGATACCTGCCGCACACAAGATATTTTTTAGAGATTGTTTTAGGAACTTCTTTCAGTGTCACGACTTTCACTGGTACTGTGCATACATTCGGTTAATTATGCCCGTAACAGTCTTGCGAAATAATTGCAGAGCAATATAAAATATAATTAGTCATAGCTGGCTGTTTCATGTACGCACGCAGTGCTAACCACGCAATCTTATTTTTGCATTTCAAAGAACGTTTAGAAGAGCGATTTCAAAGAACGACTACAAAATATATTACCTCCATAAAGTGGGGAAAAAAACATGGTAGACATCCTTAGTTTGAGCATACATCAATTGCATACGAGCTAGGGCTGTTCAGTAAAGTAGCAAGTCTCCTGCAAACTTCATCTATTGCACAATGGAATGAAAAAAACAAAACAAAAAAGAACGGAGTGCCCTGACTGCCAGAAGATGGCTTGGTTATCGGAATATGCTTGGGATTTACCCTGAAGGCAAATTTTGAAGCGGTTTCTCAGATAGAAGTGCTTTCATTCGTGCATAGCCAGTGCCTAAGCGAAACGAGGTCCCCGCCATCTTTTACGTGAAAATTTGTTTTCATTGCGAAGTTATTAAAAACAAACACTCGTGTAAGACATGTGTACAGTAACGGTGTGTTGAATAAAGGGCGGTTTAAATAAAACTGATCAGTCTGTGTGTGTTTGTATGTGTGTTGGTTATTTCCAAAATCCCGGATCGCTTCTCTAGCTCATCACTCCAGTTGTGAGCCACACTCGGGGAAACGAGTGTCGCTATGTCTGGCGCCTTACCACTAGTAAGTGGAAAATCCAACAACGGTGTTCGCCCTGTCATAAGAGTCGCTCCGCATTCTTGCACTTAACTGCAACGAAAAACAGCTCCTAGATATTAATGGCTCACAAGTCACATTGACCAGTCCACGGACGTCAGGCAGGCGAAACAGCGCCGCGGGCCTCGAGCGTAGCTGCATACTCCGAAAACATCGAAATGTTTCCCTGCAATACAAACGCGCGCATCTTATATACACTAATCGAGCAGTTTACGTTGCTTTCCTTACACGGTACCCAAGAACTCTTTCACTCACTATAATGGTGGAAACTTAGTTAGGCGTTCTTGAAATTACGTGCAGCATACAACTGGAGCAAAATTGTAGATGTCTGGTACTGTGCAATTTCTGTGCACGCCATGCACTCCAGGTGGTTTTAAATTACCTGGGGCCCTCAACGACGGTGTCTCACATAGCCTGGGTCGCTTCAAAATTCCCTGCTCTAGTCAATAGGTGGCGGTCGAGTGGCTCTCTATTTGGTTGAGCAGATAAGCTTGCTTGCCCCACCTTTCAGGTAACATGTGGCAGGTGGACAGGCTGGGCATGCTGAGATAGCTGGTTTCACATGTGCCGCATGCCTAGTGTTGGAGGTCACGTAACCTCAAGTTTTGGAAACATGAAGTGACACGGCTCTTTTCTACCTGCACTCTGTCCACAGCAGCATTGCAATGAGTGTTTGACGACATCAAGTGAGATTTGTTTGTGCATTTGCGCATGCATGACATTGTATTTGTTAAGTTAATTATGTAAGCAAACATTAACTGCCATTTATATGGACAATAAGACTATGTAGCATGTGTAGTTCTCTACTAATGTTATTATCATTGCATCTTCCAGGCAGAACTGCAACTTCCCAAGCGCATCTACCAAGTAGGCAGATGCACTTTTTATGAAAGCATGAATAATCAAACCTGACTGGAGGTTACAGAGACGATTGTATTCTATCTAAAATGCTGATATGCTGTCCAAGAGGGCATGAAGCTTTTACATGTCCTCAGGCAACTTCCACTCTGCCAGAAAACATCACCCTGCCAAACAACATATTGTAAAATGATGTGCACCTTGGCTGCACCATGACATTTAACCTCCACCGCACTGAATTTGAGGATCACTTTACAGTGTGCATTTTGGCATCACAGAATCATGGGCTGTGGCGCAGTAAACTATGATGAGCTGCAGGAGCTGTGGTAATTACACATGAAAGAAAGAGAGCCCAAGTTTCAAAACTGTTGTAGAGCAAAAAAAAAAAAATATGAGTCGGCATCCCAGTCCTGCGAAAGGGGATGCCCAGTGAAACTGTTGAAAACCAACACCCCTACAACAGCTCAAGGGGACATGCAATGCTTTATTAGATGCGAAGTATCTTATGGCGGAGTTCAATCCGGTGGTGGTGGTGGTGTGCGGCGTGACCGCCTTTACTGCGCATGTGCATACCCTCTCCACTCCCCCTCACCCCTCCCACTATCCTCTTCCCCCTCTCCCTCTGAAACGCGGGCTAGACATGCCGAAATCCTCTCCTGCGCAACGCCGCGATGAGCACCAGCGCATGCGCGTCCCCTCCCCCTCTCTCCCCTCTGCTACGCTGCCCCCCTCTCGCACACCTGCCGACTGCGTTCCCCGCTCGCCCTGTGAGAATTAACGGCCAGGCTAGAGGGAAGACAAGACGCGCGTAGCGTTCCTCTTCGCGTTCCACGACGCGAGGTCGGTAGCATGCCCAAAGAACGCCAACGGAGCCCGATCGTGCAAGTGCTCCGGCTTCGCATCGCCTCATAGTCCCCTTTAGCGGGAAATGGTGTAATTTTTTGCTTTAGGGTAATGCTAGGAGAATCGCGTAGTGGTCACTGTGATTCACTATGATGGGCTCTGTGAACATTTTTGCTACATTTGTGGCCAAGACCAAATCCTAGAACAATCTGAATCATGTGGTTGGTCCATTGGGGTTGTTGTAGCATACAAGTCCAAAGTTGCCCCCCGACAAACAACAGGAGCAAGTCCTTTTTGTTGGGCTTCACAACGTAAAAATAGAGTTGCTGTTAGCCTCTAGCAGGTCGGCATTTTTTATGGCATACGTTGTATATTGTGCTCACAAAAAGCCCACTCCTGTCACTAGCGTTCCTTTCCACTAAGTGAGGAGAACACCTTCCAAACAGACAACAAAGCAGTCGAAGAAGAGAGCACAGGAGCTGGCAACAGCAGGACGGCAGGACATTAATCAGCTCAACACAATAGCTGACGGGGGAGGTTTTGCATGTCAGTCGACATCACACTCGTCCATAGGCGGCAGATTGGCCAGCTTTTCGCGCATCTCATTCCGCATGGCTGTGCCACGGGTAGGCCACATGCACAGTGGTCCACCCAAGAAAAGCACGAGCACGTATGGCTGCATGGCCAGAGGTGGCGCACTGCCAAATTCGAGGAGCTTCACGCGCAAGGGGCCAGTCGTGATAGCTGCAGACTGCAACACAGACATCGCACAGAAGGACAAACTGTTCCTATTCATAGAGGAAAACCTCAGACTTTATGCTTCAGCAACACATGACCAACCCATGACATGAAACAGATTGTGCCTCAGCTTCGTCTTCACTGTAAACTGGTCCAAGGTGGTCACCAAACATGTTGCGCATGCTGTTGTCATCGTGGTAGCTTGCACAACAGTAACCTTTACCAGGAATGCTATGATCTCTTATCACAATTTATGATCAATTATGTTGTTTGGATGCTTGTTTTATGCTTGTTCTTTTAAGGGGTCGTGAAAAGTTTTCCGAAAATTTTCAACTACGTGTGTATTCGGAATTTTGGCCGTCAATTCAATACTATACCTCGACTCATTTCATCGTCCGGGTTCATTTAATAACTATAAAATCGCCAATTACGATTTTCCGGCTCACATTCCCCTCAACTGCACAGCTGACATCACTTTAAGTCAGCCAATGAAAAGTCTCTGTCATCGACAAAACGTTGCGACACAGCGATGTTTGCTGAGCCATAGTTGGCCGAGATTCGTAGCATCATACCGCTTTGACTGCGACGCCGGCAGCTTGTGAAAGCGAACATTGTTTCCCCTTTGATAAGTTGTACGGCACTGTCTGACGACGCACACGGTTGGCAGAGCGAGAACCAAGTCACCCAAAACACGCCGTAAAACACAACCTAATGCAACCAGAAAGAAAAAAACTGGGACGCTGCACCGTGCGAGCGAAGGCAAGAATACACATATGATGGAGCCCGGATGTACTTGAAAGCGGAAGCAAGCAGATCAAGTGCTGTACTTGCACAGTCTACAACTCAGAGCGCAGAAGTTGCTGTGTTATTTGTTTCTTTTCTACATTCCTATAAATGCATTATTTTAGAGCAAAAGAAAGCTAACGCTGTGTTTATAACTTCCCTTAGCGTGATGTCACACGTTAGCGCCTATAGCGGCCGGTAGTGCCGCACTTTCGTTTAGGAGCCCAAGAAAACTGCGATTTCAAACGGGTGTCATTAATTATAGACTGAATATAGCGCCGAAGTATTTTGGAATCGGCATGTCTAATCCTTGTTGAAGCCAGGAAAATTACAACCGGGCAGCTTCATTTTCTTTTCACTACCCCTTTAATGAAACAAGTGCTGTGCTGTACGTTGTATGCGTGATACCAAGAAATGTATGCACTTTTCGCTTCTATCGCAGAGTTTTTTATTTGATTTCTTCCCCGTGAGGATGCTGTGCAGCAAAAAACCTAGACCAACTAACAGCTTCGCTGTTAAAAGAAAGAAATAAAGAAGCTGCCGCTTTACATGCCAAATCCACAATATGATGATGAGGAACACTGTAGTAAGGAACTTCTGATTATTTTGACCACATCGGGTTCGGTAACGTCTAGCTAAATCTAAGTATATTACACTGATGTTTTTGCATTCCAACCCCACCAAAATGTGGTCGCTGTGGCCAGGAATCAAACCCACATCCTCAAGCTTAGCAGTAGCAGAGCCTTTTTAAAAAAGCAGCAATTTTTCAACGTAACATAAGCAGAGGCATCAGCATTAGGCACATTAATACATACTATATATAGCAGCTACAATAATGCAGCTACTACAGTGGTATAATTTTGAAACAGGAACACTGAACTGTGATGCACCAATTTGAAGCTCAAATTACGCAAAATTGGAAGCAAGTAAAAAAAACACAAGATGCACACTGCGAGCAGTACATGCAAGACCATGCATTGACTTCTGCATAAGCAGTGCCTGTCCAAACATAAAAGCACGGTTTTGCATTCATGGCGATTTATGTGCATGCCATAGCACTGCGCATTCCATGCTAATTGCAAAAACATTGTGTAAATCAACCAGAAGACTTTCCTGTACAGAACACTTACGGCAATGCTGCTTTAATTATCTGCATACAAAGTGAAGCTGTCAAATGGCCTTCACAACAACTACAACCATATGATGTTTATCCTTTTTACTATAATGTATAACAATTGGCAAGAGATTTCAGTTTCCATTTACAATATCAACAGCACTGCCTTGTAACGGTTACCATGCCTAGTAGAGATGTACTTCCATTAAGTGAAACAATGCTTTTTCATTTATTTAAAGTTCTGCATTTTACAGCCACAATCCATTCACCTACATCAAATCATGACATGGTGCCGTGCCGCCATAACCACAAAGATTAGCAAAGTGTACTTCAAACATACAGCCCTTACCTTAGACACAATCTCTGAGCTAGACTACTGGTAAAAGGTTGCAAAATAGTAGCTAACCCTTTGTGACACGCATTATGGTCGACTGTCTATAAAAGTGTCAAATTTACATAATTTGATGCCAAGGTTCGGGATACCAAATTTAAAGCAAGTGTCAGAATAAATTATAGTATATTTTACAGCAATTAAGTGTAAGTACAATGTAAATAATTATCTCATTATTGTACAGTCAGCCATGTTATATTTTCTTCATAAACCAAATTCAACAACCTACTCAGATTACATGTAATAATTATCTGCTGGCAGCAAGTATTCCTAAAAAAATTTAAAAATATTTTGAAATGTCTGCCAAAATGCCCAACATCTCGTTAAACATGGTACTGTCTTCACCAAAGTGATCGTGTGTAGCAAGATAATTCAACCCGAAGTGATATCAAGGAACTTTAGCCAACAAGAATGCATAATTTCCCATTAGCTAATGTTTACAGTCACTTCCTTGCAGATAGTGCACAGAAATGGCAAAAGTAAGAAAGGAACTTTAGCCAACAAGAATGCATAATTTCCC
Organism: Rhipicephalus sanguineus; assembly: GCF_013339695.2. Classification (NCBI taxonomy): domain Eukaryota; kingdom Metazoa; phylum Arthropoda; class Arachnida; order Ixodida; family Ixodidae; genus Rhipicephalus; species Rhipicephalus sanguineus. The sequence continues at coordinate 167,272,325 of NC_051176.1, forward strand.
ATTACCTCAATGTTTGCGGTCACTTCCTTGTTGGTAGTGCACAGAAATGGCAAAAGTAAGCTGCCTCTCCAAATGAGGACGAAATGTCACAAAGGGCTAAGATATGTGAAATCACATGATCCTGTAAACTTATCCAGAAATAAATCAGTCGGCCTATTCAGAAGAAAGAGCATGGAACCCAACAAAAAGATGGTGCAGCTCTGCCAGCACGTTCTCAAAACTCGGAAGTCACAACCACCAAACATTTTTCTAGACAAGGGTTCAGATACCACATAGATTTTGTAGATGATGACACCAACAGTATTTTACGGTAGCACCTAGCAACCTGGCACATCTTAAATTGTTACAAAAGTGGTATACAAGCACAAAATCACCGTTCCTCCCAAAACTGCACCTTCTGTGTTTAATCACTGAACTCAAGAAGCGACTGACCTTCACGCGACCGCTCTGAAGCCTTTTTCTTCTTGCTTTCTTCTGGCCATTTTCTCGACCTCGCATTTCAACCATGTCCTTTACAACACCACGCCTGAATACACGGACTCTGCAAAATATTTAAAAATAGAAAGCATAATGACATACAGCAAAAACAAAAAATAATAAAGAAAAATTGACAGTCCCTTTAGGCACTCTTGAGGAGAGCACAGGCAAAAGTGCATGTGCTCACGAGACACTGGTTAAGTTACTTTGATGTCAGTCAATTGCGCTGTCCCCCTTCCCACACAAAACACTTTCTGCACGTCACGTGGTGTGGAACTGGCCACCGTTAATTGAGCAATAATGTCATGTGAGGACATCACAAATTTTGGAAATTTGTGACACCTTGATGATGTCGCAGGATGCCATTGTCACTGCTTTATTTAAGCGAGAGGCTGAAAAGGAGCGGCTGCAGCTGCGGCATCCCTATATGGTTAAGTACCATAGCACACAGTTCTATCTCCTGGTTCGTACGCTTTGAGCCACATGTCATTCTTTTGCAGAGGCCGGCTGCACGTGATGGTCACACACTTTTATTACTTTGTCTTGTTTTTTTACCATTTGTGTTGACGCCAACAATTTCACATTTTTCGACTCCCGAGACAGATAAGGCTTTTGCCTTAATAAAAAACATGACAAAGTTTACAAAAGAAGGGGGATGGATTGAGAAGCCTGTTTCTTTGAGAGACACGACCTAATAAAGCCAACAGATAATGAAGCCAAGGAAAGCACAGGGGGCATTAATTGTAGGTTTTAACTGAAGTTTAGTAATTACTCAGGATATGCTTGCACCATAGATGTAACCATAGACCCACCAGTTTAGATATAATACTGTCTTGTTATGACTTACACATATGCTTGTGGATTCATGCTGTGTCATGTTTGATTGTATCAATGTAAGTAACTTCTGTACCCCCACCCCAATACCCTGCAATCTCTCGTGCAGAGACAGCAGTATATGTAAACAAAATAACAGAAAACATGGAGATCTGGCATAAAAGACCATTCATACTTACAGACTGAACCATGTGCAGTGTGCTTGAACAATGTTTGGGCTTGTGGCCAGGACAGCAATGGCAACTATCCTACAAAAGCCTAACAGGCTTGTAAGTGTGTCTGCTGGTAGCAACAGTGAAAGCTCGGGACCTAAGCCCCTAAATTTTCTTAATTTGTGGAGCATTGCCTAAGATCGTGGTGCATGTCACATCCAGTAAGGCAGAGTTAATCTGCCTTTAGTTCCTTCTTACCAGGCAATGTATGCTTAAGTAAACCTAAAGTATATACACTCCACAACTATGCACATTGTGATGGACGAATAATTTCCATGAAGTACAGCATGGAACAAAATTCAGGAAATGATTTTTGTTTGATGGAGTAAAAAAAAACTATTTTCTGCAGATGCAAACTGAAGAGCCACAGAGTGATAATGTCGACATGTGCACACAAGCTTACACCAAGAGCGGTGTGGAGCAAACGCCTACAACAAAAGGCCTGATCAATGGCTTGTCTATAGCCAGCACAATCGTCCCCTCCCCCACTTTGTGCACCGACGACACGCTGCTGCTTTCTGTTCCTTGTGGGTGAACTGTGTCTTCTTTGCATCACCCTCATCACTCTCCTCTTAGCTGGTGCACCTCTAGTGCCCACTCGCTACCTCGCTTGTCTGTGAAATTTCCTGGCAGCCACACCATGATTAGTCTTTCATCTAACGAGGCTGTACAATAAGTGGCATGCATTCCCATGGAGTTCTCTGGGAGTGTAAATGGGCATTGGAACAAACAGCGTTATAGCCCAGTGCCATAATTAACAGTGCTAACAGCATGTTAAGATATCTCCGCCATAATTTTTCAACCGGCCCCACCTCGTTAAAACTAACATTGTACAAAACACTACGTAGCAAACTGGAATACGCATAAGCCATTTGGGAACACAAAACAACTCGGCCTGTTTCGTCCTGATGAACTACAATTGTACCAAAAGTGTCACTACCATGAAAGATATGCTTAACACCTTTAGCTTCTTACCGCAAAATTTCCCCAGTTATGCCTGTATCATACCATCTTTTACATTGCCCCAATTTATGCAAGGAAATCATATCTCTTTCATCTTTCATCTCAACTAGGCTATATTGTTCTGACAAAGTGGGCATAACTTCATTTCAGATAAAGTTTTGTTCACAATGCAGAAGTATTGAAAGGTGGGCTAGTTGGTAATTCATACTTCTTCGGCTTACTGGGAGCGCGGTACACACAACAGACGAAGGAAGAACCACAAAACACGAGCGCTCACTAACAACTGGTTTATTCACACATTAGAAGGACACATTTATACACAAAGGTGCGCATGTCAAAAAAAGAAGGAAAAGATTACAGCACGAGCAGCACGCGGCGCACTTTATCGAGGGCACTTGTCTAAGAACTATCAATGTACTTAAATTCACAGTCATGTAGTGATAATGAGGATGGCTTTATACACTGTCTGCATTCCTGGAAATGTGATACGCTTCAGAAATTCGCGTGTGGTTTGAAGGGGATGCCGGAACAGAATAACTGTTTTTTCGAAACAGCGGTGGACATTTGCATGTATCACAATGCGATGCGAAGTGGGAATATGGGGTACTTTTCAAGAGCTTCTATGCTCCCTGAGGCGTATATTTACACATCGGCCAGTTTGGCCGATGTACATGCGACCGCAAGACAGGGGTATCTCGTATACCACTCCTGTAACGCACTTGACATACTGCTTAACATGTTTTTGGAGCATCTGCTCACTTTACACACACTCCCTGTGCTCTTCTATTAGGGGATGCCGGAACAGTTATTCTGTTCCGGCTCCCCTTCAAACCAACACGCGAAATTTCTGAAGCGTATCACATTCCAGGAATGCAGACCAGTGTATAAGCCATCCTTCATATCACTACAAGACTGTTATTTAAGTACATTGATAGTTCTTAGACAGTGCCTCGATAAAGTGGCGCCGCGTGCTGCTCGTGCTGTAATCTTTTCCTTCTTTTTTGACATGCGCACCTTTGTGTATAATGTGTCCTTCTAATGTGTGAATAAACCAGTTGTTAGTGAGCGCTCGTGTTTTGTGGTTCTTCCTTCGTCTGTTGTGTGTACCACGCTCCCAGTAAGCCGAAGAAGTTTGTTCACAATCTTTCATTCTTTGCACATCAGCAAACTGGAACCACCTTCCCAGATCGACAGCTGGCATCCAGGACAACGTTTTGTTTCAGTAAAAACTTAGCTAGCAAAAATGTGTTCATCTGTTCTGTATTTCATTTTTCCTTATTTTTGCCAGTAAGTTCTCACCACATTAGATATAGTACTATATAACCCAGGAACATGACACTTGCAATTTGAATTTCATTTCTTTTTCCTATATTGCATTGTTTATGACCACTCCCACTCATGCTAAGAAAAAAATATATAAGCACTGTTTTGTCGTTACTGAGACCAATCATTTTTTTTATGCAGCTAGGTCTAGACATATGACACCAAGGTGGGAGGTGGAAATGTGTGTCAATTTTCACCTAACACATTCCCACAGCAGTTGTGGTGACTTCTGTTAGGTGGGGATCAACATACTTTACCTCTTCCCTGTCATCTTTCTAAATCTAGCAGTGAAAAAAAAAGGGGAGGGGGCGGTGGGGGACTACTGATCTCAATAATAACACCTGGTGCCCTGTCTAGTGACCGCTTTGCACTCCCTGGCTACACAGAGCAGACGCCTTTCTGTACATCATTCTAAGCTTGTGATGGCATTGAGTGCTTGAAACAATGATATAACTGCAGTAATAAAATCTAAAAACATTCCATGGCCTCCAGGATCTGGCAGCATATTATGTCAGCAGGCCTAATCAGAGACATGAGCAGGCCTCAGAATAAATCATGAACTAGTACAATATGCACAGCTGTTCTATAAACTATCCAAAAAGTTCAACTGTTCAGACCATCACTTCTCGCACATCTAGCATGAACATAAATGCTAGTGAATCTAGTTAATTCTATACGAACCATGAGCAGGCCTCCAGAAATAAAATCATGAACTAGTACAATATGCACAGCTGTTTGATATATAAAACTATACGCAAAAAGTTCAAACTTTTCAGACCAGTCACTTTAATCTCCAAGCAACAATCATAGTACTGAACATAAAAACTGCTAGTTTAATTCTAGTGCTGTCTAGCATTTCTCATGTCCCCTTCTTGTGATCATCATGTTAATGCAAGTTACTGCTTTACATAACTGCCAATAAGGCGGGGGTTCTCTACTATTTAGTCTTTGGGACCACTTGCTTCCAGAGCAATCTTGGTTTTCCTGTTGGGAGCGACATAAAAAACCTGTTATCAGCCAAGGTACTCTAATGGTGTGTCAGGGTTCATAGAGGTCTTTAAAGCGGAAATTCAAGGATTTTCAAGGACTTTCGAGTTCTCCCGTCAATGGTTTTTGTACGATATAGAACAGCATTCCAAGTAGGAATTTTCTTTTGCTATAATATTTGTTCCAAAACAGAATGAATAGCTTTATATCACCAGAAATAAAAAGTTAGATAAGAAACTTTCGGTCTTGATCACATTAAAATTCTTAACATTCGCAAAGCTTCAAAGCTTCACAACGTTAATGCAGCTGCGGGGACATTTACTGTACTAGCTAATGTTCTTCAGTTCTCTTGTTTTACTTTGTTTTTCAGTCTTCAGCAAGCTGTTTGGTTTCACTAAAAAGGTGATGTCGTACGTCTGCTGCTTCCACTTTCTCAAAGTAGTGATCTGCTGAAAGCAGTGAAAACAACAATGAATATGTTGTCTTTTTTTTTTCTTTCCTGTGATGACAATTGAATACTTTTTTGACTGCCTAGAGTCACCAAGGCCCTCCTGTTTTTGAGCTTTGATATAATTGGATACTTGGATTCATGCCAGTATGACCAGCCGCAAGAGGGGAGTGGGCCGCCACTGAGCGACAATAGCTGTTATGGCACTGCTTGATCACGGTGTGGTTTTGAGTTCCTGCACAAACCACACAAAGCAGAACATATGCACTCACGCCAGTGTATTGCTTCGAAAATTGGGAGCTCGCCAAATGAACTCTTATCTACCACAGAAAGCAGGTCACATCGTCAATATTAGACAACATTTGTCAAGAAATGCAAGCGTTTTCAAGGAAAGAAAGAATTCCAGGACTTTCAAGGGTTTAGAAATTGCACTTTTCAATCTTGCTTTTTTGTCTTTTAGAGCACTCTGAAAAACGATGGCTTGTTTGGATGGTCCAGCAGTCCAACCATATTCAGATGGTTCTCCCAAAGTGATAGCCTCTGACTCAAAGCACTCCCAACAGTTCTGACTTCAAAGTGAGAGCGTTGGCATGATCTAGCCGAGAGGAGGAGGCCTGTGCACCGGCTTTTGCCGGTTACCACTTAACTGTCCAACAACATGGCAGGGAAGACATTGCCTACTTCGATGCAAACACATTCTTGATAGTTCAGTACATATTTCATATTTGCTTTCCGACACCACAGTAGAAAATAAATGGTGAAATTGTCTTCGCTTCATCTCATCTCACAATGAGGGCAAAGTATTTGCAATGTTTTGACATTAAAACAGATGCTTGCTAGATGACGCTAGGCAAGAGATACCACTGAGAGCCATGAGATTGTTTTAATTTCTACCTACCGGATGGTGACACTGCAATTCACGCTGTTGACACGAAGAGGCGTCTCCACATTTTTATGATGTCACATGCATTTAGTTGCACCATGCCACCACGCGACAGTGCATGGTTCATGATGTGACAATTTTACACAGGGGTTTGCCTATTGCATCGCTTGAATATCTCGTGTGTGTGGTTAAAAGGACTGTTGCTACATTCACATATATCAAAGCTTAAGGCAATCATTTCTAGACGTTGTGCACATACTTTACATGGTGGCTTTCTGCACTAGCTGTGCTGCTCCAGCTTCTCCGAGATCGCTGAAGCGTTCGGTTGCAAGCCTGCACCCCTCGCATCGATTGTGGGCTGTAGACATATATACAGGCCCTGAGCCAGAGGATCAGAGCGACCAACCAAATAAGCTGTAAGGTAGGGCACACCAGGAGAAAACATCCAGATTTTAGCTTACAAGCTTTTAATCTATGAATGATCTTGAAAAGTGCGGTAGATTACAGTTCAATTTTCTTCACCTATGCAATAACAGTGAAAGCAATAAGCATTTATTTGCTACAGACATGGCCAATTACTTCGAAATTGCGTCAGATTTGGCCTTAGGTAGGCGCTGTTGCTTCGATGAGTGCTACCATGTTTGATTACACAAAGGTTTAGTTAACTAAGTACACATGGGGCATCGGAGTGCGAATCTTAAGAATATTGGCAAAGCTTTAATCCAGAAGCACATGATGTTGAGCTAGTCGGTTCATGTTCTTTCAGAAGCCACGGATGTGGCTATTTCGCGCAAAGAAAACACAAGGGGAGGGTTAAGGGGAGTGCAATTTTTTTTTTACAAGGGCGTTTACACTCAAAGCTGGGTTTTGAAGGTTCAGACACGGGCCCACTGTAGAAGAAATGTAATCCAGAAGCACACGTTGTTGGGCTAGTCGGTTCATGTTCTTTCAGAAGCCACGGATGTGGCTATTTCGTGCAGAGAAAACACAAGGGGAGGGTTAAGGGGAGCGCAACCTCCCCTTGTGCTTTAATCGTTGGAGGGCCCCTGTATTTTGCTGCCCATATTCTAAAAATCTGTAGTAGAGGACTTGAGAACAGGGATAAAAAATATTCAGGGCCCAAAGAGTTTTTTGTGTGCTGCTTTGGGTCATGCAAGAGGTATTAGATTAAAAATAAGGTTTTGTACTTGCTATTTGCATCTTAATGCCACAGCAGCTAGAATTTTAAGCAAATATTATAAAAGTTGATGCAAGAGTTATTTTCTCCTAAAATTCTTCAAATTCAATAAGAATTTTGAGTGGTCATTGTAAGCAATCAGCACGGTACAATTTTCTGCCGTTGGTTCTGTGAGGCTAGCTCATTTGTTGTCATTAGACAGGATACCGATTCAAATTTGGGTATGGCAGCCGAAAATATCCTGGTTTAAGCCCATTACATTTTAGATGGGCAACCAACCAATTTTGAAAACATATACAATTTTTCCTTCAATCTTTGTCATCTGTGTGAGATGAGGGACAGTGATAAGCAAACAATGTCACCAGTTACTCAGAAATTAAGCCAGTGTGGTCTTGGACAACAGCCATTTCTTTGATTGCTTGAGTAAAGCTTTTTGGGGCAAGTTCTAGGACACTACATGTAACTGAAAAATAGCACGCCTGATTCAAGCCCAAAACCCCTTTGGTGTCTGAATCGTGTGCAGTAGCAACATCGCTACTTCTTTGAAGCCCCACATTCTGAAACTTTAACAACTACAAAATATCACCCATGCTTTTTCCTTAACACGAGCTGAGACTTGGCAATGACTTATTGTGCCACTTCTTGCTGTCACAATGGACAGGAAGTAAGGCAGGCATATTAGGATCAAAAGGGAGCCTGCATCATAGTGACCTCAAGTGCTCAAAGTAAAAATTCAGTAGTGCTAACTCTGCCTTTTAAAGGGGCCCGGCAACATTTTTAGAAGTAATCATCGAATGACTTCATTAAAGCAGTTTATTGCCTTACGAATCGACTGCCGCAAAAATTTTTAGAACTTATCAAGTACGAGCATAGTTGCATGGATTTGTCGCACGCTTTAAGCGCTCTCTCTCTCTCCTTTGTTGAAAGCTACCCAGGGGGGCGTTACCAAGGGGGCAAGAAGCCTCATCTGTTCATCAGCAGAGGTCATGACCTAGAGCACATTCTTTTCTTAATTTTTTTTCTTCGAATGCGCAGCTTACTTTAAGTGCGATCACGAGCGTGCACGGGGGCATGTCACAGCATCCCGCGGAGGCCACGTTAACTATGCAGCTCACGATGCGGCATTCAACCAATGGCCATGGACTTTGTGTTTAGTATAACGCGGTCATTTTTTTGGATATATGGCATCATTTGTCACAAGAAGAGCGAGCGACTTCTAGCTGACTTTGAAAATTAATTGTAAGTTCCAGGCCGTGTGCTGCACTATAATGTTTGGCTCACGTGTTCTCAGGAGCCTCAACTACTGATCGGCAGCATTTTCTGACCATGCTCAAAAAGTGTTGCAGGAACCCTTTAAACTTTTCAGCCTCTCTTATAATCACTTTGAATGGGATCCCTTATGAAACAGGCCAACGATGAATGGTCTGTAAAGTCGCTGCTTTGGCTTGTTAGTACAACTTATCAGTGAATTGCGGCACAGAAGGACATAGGGACAAAAGAAACGAGAGGACAGATGAACGCTAACAAGTCTGCTTGACAAGCAGCCATCTAGATGCACGAGCTAATAAAGTTTAACGATACTGATTGTTGCCTTGCACTTCACCTACCTCTCTATATATTTTTCCTTCCTTAAGACCTGCATCTCTTTGTTGCAAAGTTATATGTACGCCTGTTGTGATGTGACTCTGTCACATGCCTTTTCCACCAACACTAGAACAGTCTCTTGCTTACCCAGGCCACTGCAAGTTAAAGGGGTCATGAAAAAAGTTTCAAGTTTGAATCATATATCCTATGTTAACCTGTACACGTCCCGCAGCAAGTCGGCAAAGTTCAAGCATATTTGGTCTAATAGAAGATTTGCATTTGAATAATTTATTGTGGCAGCTGAACTGTACAGTGTGGCAACACTGAGTGATGACGAACTACCGTAAAATTTCGAGCAAGTGCCCCCCCCCCCCTCCACTGCTCCGCGACAACGCGCCCAGGCAACAGTGGCCTGCCACATCCAGTTGACAAAAAAATGTTTCCGTGGATTTTCCTACAAATATTGTGTTTTTTTTTGTGGTCCTGCTGGCTGCCATGGATCCCATCCAATCCAATCCAATCCAATCCTGCTTTGCACTGCAGCCCGATTGCTCCGCGCATGCTCTGTGCCATTTGTTGCTTTGTGTTTGCGGTGAGAGGTCAGCTATGCCTATGCAGTCCTACACAATGGCTAAGAAAATCGAGGTTATTCGATGGCATCGAGAAAACGGAAAGAACGTGCACCAGACGTCTCGACATTTCAAGCTCGACCGGAAGCAGATACGGGAATGGGAGAAGAATTTCGATAATTTGCTGCAGCTAAACTATGGGAAGGCAAAACTTTGATCGAAGCTCAGTAACGGCACAACAGCGGTTCGGCGTTGCAATGCGCCGCGCTCCGTCCACATCCATTGCAGAAGACGCTAGAAGACGCCCAAGGAACTTTCGGAGGCAGCAAGTGCCACACCTTATATAACATGGCCAACATGGATCACACGATGGTGCGAATAGACAACCCCGCCAACAGGACGAACAACGTGGTCGGCGAAAGCACCATACGGATTGCGAACACTGGATGTGCCCGGCGAGGCTTCACGGTTTGCCTCAAGCCCCTTGATGTTGGAAAGTAGCGGCGCTGTTTAATCCATGCCGCCGCGTCGTCAACCTCCTCTTTTTTCACCCTCTCTTTCGTGGAGTCGGCGCATCAGCAACGCTGAGTAGCTGCGACGCTCGATACCTCCCAGTCAGGTGGTCCTGACATCACGAAAAGCGCATGCAAGCAAACTTCGCATGCTTTTAGTTGCTCGCGCACGCCATGAACCCTCCACGCGTGTGTGTGCGGGTGCATGCATGTTTGTATGTGTGCGTTTGTCTGTCTTCGCGCCTGTGTGTGCGTGCGCACACGTATGTGTGTGTGCATGCTCCTGCGTGCGTTGCACATGCCTGTATTGGTGCGTGTGCGCACATGTGTGTGTGTATGCCTGTGCGTGCATGCACTTGTGTATGTGGTGCATGTGTATGTATGTAGGTGTGTGCGTATCTGTATCACTTGCATATGCGTGTGTGTATGTGCGTGTGTGTATATATGTGCGTGTGGCTGTATCGCGTGTTTGCGTGCCTGTATCATGTGTGTATGTGCGTGTGTATATATGTGCGTGCTTATGTGTGTGACAGCCGCATTGGCACAAAAAGGCTTCGGGCCTATTCACCTCGACCAATTCAAGTAAACCACCACATTTCCCACGAAACACGAAACTTCTATAAAACGTTTTATACAGGTTTTAAACGATTTAAAGACATTTTATAGATTTTATAGATTATAGATATAGTGTTTCATGGTTTCTACTTGGCTACCTTCTTTGAGCTCGTCAAGACAACAATTAGGAACGAAATTCTCGACTATACTTTATGCTGCTTACATTATATGCGCTAAAAGGGACACTAAAGGCAAATATTAAGTCGACGTTGATTGTTGAAATAGCGGTCCAGAAACCTAGTAGCGCTACTTTTATGCCAAGGAAGTGCTTATTTTGAAATAAAATCATGTTTTAGTGGTCCGCATCGCGTTAGCGCACTTCAAATCACCCGCCTGAAATCAGACTTTCATACGTCACTGCTGCCGTGCCCAACGTTGCCCGCCTTTACTGCGCGGCCGCCGACATTAGTAACAGCAGAGCGAAAGTAGCGGGACCCACAGCAGCAACAACGGCCGTCGAAGCCATCGAAGCTTGCCGCAATCGCTGCAATGGATGTGGACGGAGAACTTGACGAGACATTGGCTCGCGATGCTGGGCTCCAATTCAGCGACTTGAGCTCCGATGAACGCGGTATGCTGCTGATGGCTCGTAGTGCCGGCGTCGTTGCATGCGGCATTTTGTCGAACTTTCTGTCAGAGCGACTTTCACGAGCGCGTAAAACACACACGCGGCAGTACGCGATCCCGAAACTACCACTGAGACGCGACCGCATGAGCGAAACAGGGTGCCGGGCGAAGCGCAGTTCGGCGAAAACGGAACCTTTGAACCACGCGCGCCGTTCCCTATGGCAACGCCACAGAGGTTCTTTTTTCCATGAATCAAACGGAAACGAACAAACAGCATTTTATTAAGTCTTTTCATGCACGGTAGGTTCTTTTTTTATGGCTGCTAGTTTGATTACTAGTGATTTATTGGAGGCAGACTCTCATACGTCATCGGGATCACTTCGAAAATGTCCCACTCGTGGCGCTCATCATGTGATACATTTACCTTAATTTCTCGGTAAGTAGGGCACTGCTGTTGATAATATTGTCGTTTTAGAAGTTGTCATACATCGAGCTTACACTCTGACATAAATTGTTATTTGCCTTTAGTGTCCCTTAATACACCTCTGCCTAAGCGGCGACAGAGAAGTAAACCGCTCTGCCGTCAGTTGGTATATCATTTCTTTTTGTAGCGTTAGCTACACCGGCCTAGCCGAGCCAGTTTCGCGCGGCTCCTCAAGAGCAGTGCTGCACATGCGCGAGGATTAGCGATGTCACACAGCTGGCGCATCGGAGCTGGCACCTCCCGTGCACTCCGCCGCTGCCGCCGGTCTGCGCTTTCCAGAGGAGTGACGTCGTAGCCGAGGTAGACGTACTGGCGCTGGCGCGCGTGCAGCTATTCGCCTTCGCTGTGCAGTCATCGTCTGACACTGTGCTGGAGCCGCTTGATAGCGCCTCTGACTGGCGTTTGGCAGTGTGGTCTAGCCATGGAGAAGGAGAGCGCAAATGCTGCTCAATGGCGCAGAAGAGCGGAGAAGCTTAACTCATCAGATCCCGAAGTATAGTTGCCTAGCAAAATAAATATACATGTGCCACATAATATGTATACTATGTGTGTGTCATTGAAGCAGCAGTAAGTATGATAATCAAGCTAATCCTAGACAATCAGGAAAGCTAAGAACAATCAGCTGAACCTTTGCTAACGCTACGTTATTCTGGCATAGCCGAGCTAAGCCACTGCAACATTTTTTTTTTTTCGAAGCGCATCCACTTGCACTTATCAAAGAAAGTGTCTTAAAAAATATATTTGTCATTATGTTCTATCGGAAGCCCACTTTCGTCACGACCGTTTTTAAGGGACACATTTTCATTGACTGCTTCAAGGGGCCAAATAAACAAGCGCGCGCAGTGATTCTAATGCGGCTGCGGCGAGCCAGTGGAGGGTTCAGCGTGCCGTGCGCACCGCGCTGGCCAGGGGAGGGGAGAAATCCGAGAAGAATTGAGGAGGAAAACGCGCGCGCTGAGTTGAGTGTCGCTACTTTCTAAATCAAGGGGCTTTAGGTTTGCCTAGCTGCTTGCGCCACCGGCCACAAGCTCCCGGCCTTCATTATCTTCAAGGAGCGAAGCGGAAAAAATCCAGCCAGGGCCTTTGCGAGCCTTCGCATACCAGGTGAGAATAAATTTATTTTTTTTTTATAGGGGCGAGGGGTCACATTGTCGCTTAGTTCGTTTGATCACAACGCTGCCTTTTTTTCCCATTCGTAGCAAATATTCTTCTCACCGCCACGAAAAATGGCTGGATGACGTCGGAGAAAATGCAAGAATGGCTGTCGAGAGTCTGGGGCCTAAACGTCGACGACGTGCGACACTTACTAGTGTTGGACCAGGCGCCCATCCATAAGACACAAGCCGCTACAAATGCCTTCGAGGAGTACGACACCGACGTGCTTTACGTGCCTGCGGGGTGCACGAGCACCCGGCAGCCTGCTGACGTGTATTGGAATAAGCCGTTCAAGTCCACCTTGCGGCGTTTGTGGGAGCAATATATGCGTGAGGAAGCGCGAACACCGAAAGGAAACTTGAAGAAGCCGTCGCGGCAACATGTGCTTGATTTTGTTGCCGAGGTGTGGGCCGCTGTACCTGAGACAGTGGCACGGTCCTTCAAGGGATGAAGCATTAGTAACGCGCTCGATGGCTCGGAGGACGGCGACTTGCACAGCGGATTGGCCAATGTTGGAGCTGTGGTGCCAGAAGACCGCGGCGGACTTCAAGCGGAATGCTGTGGCCTGTTTTTTGCAACTGACTCGGAGGAGTATTTCGATGGTTTTGAAATGCTGGCAATTTTGACTTGGTTGGGGGGGGGGAGGTGGGGGGGGGGGGGGGGGTGCTTGCTCGGAATTTTACGGTATACTCACAATCCCAAAAACAACTTGCTCAGTATCAAATTTTAATCTCAAAGGTCATGCCTTTGAATACTATAAAAATGCAAACTATTGCAAGAGCTGAAAATACACCATGGCCACCATGTGTTGTTTTCTTTTCTTTTTGAGGGTGTCTGAGCTGTTTACTGCAAATTTTATCGCACGAATGAAGGAATCACAGGCACAATTTAACCTTGATACCTTTGATGTATTGTTGGGCATCGGAGCATACGGAGCAATACATCGAGATCACGGAGTAAGATAAGACAGGAGCGCCAACTCCGTTCATCTGGAAGGTACACATTGTGCAACGCTGGATCTTGCTTTATGGCATGTTTGCCAGACAGCGCTAGACAGCAAATAAAAAAGGAATAACAAGCAACTATGTGACTGTGGATGTAACACAACTACTGATCCGCCACAGCAGCAGAACTACTATGTATTAACCGGACTGCATTTTCTTGGAATTAAGGAAGCTTATTTCAATTAACATAATGGCCTTCACATATTACTACTAACAGCACTAAGAGCAGTAAAGTATACCGCATGCACCAATTGTTTAGTAGTTATGTACTGACCCTAAGGTCGCGGGATCGAATCCTGGCTGGGGGGGGTGTGTGGTGGTGCTCAGGGCTATGACGCATGCGTGACGGAATTTCTTTTCCCCCTGTGCCATCCCTCCTTGCTTAGCTTCCAGCGCGCTCGTCCAGATGAGAGAAGAGAAAAAGCAATTAAAGCATGCGACAAATCTCTAAGTCTGCTTATACTTGAAGGATTCTAAAGCTTTTTTGCGCTGGTCAATTCGTGAGGCAATAAACTCCTTTAATAAAGCCATTCGATGGTTACTTGGAAAAGTGTTGCAGGGCCCCTTTAAGGCGAAACCTATAGATGCATTATCAAATGCGAAAACTGACTGTTGGCATTGACATCAACACAAGTGATGCATAAAAAACATCACGTGATGGCATCACCCTATGACGTCATCACATGACATTGTTGCTTGGTCAAAGGTGGGCCAATCCCGGTGGCTCTGCAAGACCAAATGTCAGGCCTCTCAGCCTTTAGCCTCCCCTTCCTTTGTAACAAAATAAAATAAGTTAACTAGACTAAAATCACAATTCTGAAGGATTAGGTTACAGAAAACAAACCACTACTACTCACCAAGCAAACTATACAAACACGTCGAAAAGCTACATACATTAGATGGCAACTGCAAAGTCAGCCCGTACAGATAAATAAATACGCCTTAGTTCATACACACTGAAAGAGTGAAAATAAAAGACTTTCTGCCCATATTCTTCCAGTAAAAGAGTATTCCTTTAAACTACTGCATAACAGCAGTTTTCAAAAAGCCATTGTTCTCAACCCACAAAAGGCAAGGTAAAAGAGAGCTTCCTTCCTACCCTGGAGCAGGCTTGGAAAGTGGTGCACGCGGAGGTAAGGCAGGCACAACACTTCGAAGTTCCCGTGGCGCCTCTTCTCCCGGAATGGGGGGAGCAGTTCTGTTTCGAAGGCCCCACAGTGATGTTCGCTTTTTAACTTCTTTACCAGATTTGAACCTTTACGAAGAGAATGAGCACAAGAAAAAATTATTCTGTTAATATAATATCATGCTGGTCTGAAAAATAATAATAATAAATAGAATAAGATAGCAAATAAGACAGAATGAAGAAGAAAAAAGTGCAGCCAAAGGGACAAAGGCTTTATCGGCTACATCTGACTATGAATAAACTTAATGGCGAACCACCACCTGAAGAAAGAAGACGGAAGAAAAGGAAGGGGCATCCCTTTCGTTTCTTCTGTCTCTTCTTTCTTCTGGTGGTGGTTCAGCGTCTAGTTTATTCAAAGTAATTTGCCAACTAGCCCAACAAGGAGTTTTGCTACACCTAAGACGTTTGGAACTGCACAGAGAACACAATTCATCTAATATTTGCGATTGCCAGCCCGAAGGAGTACATAAAATGTTTTCTCGTGCATACACATGCATTAGTGAGAATTCTGGCTGCCTATTACTATTACTCAGACATGATCTGTTGAACAATCAAGATGTAGAAACAATATTACCTGGCTCTGTCGCTGCACAGGCACCCATAGATGTTTGTTCGCCTTTCACGGACAGAACAACGAAAAATCTAGATAAAAAGCATACAAACCTGGGTCATAAAAACACAGCAGTACTACTCACTATGCAAACATATAAAAAAGCTACATACATCGGATGGCAACTGCAATGCCAGCCATATAGAGTTGAGGTATGGAAGGATTACGTCATCCAAGTCGTAATACTTTTTGCGACGCTCCATCACCAAGTTGTACAATGTCAAATGAGTAATGTCCATCCTATAAAAATAATTTGAGATATCTCAGGTCAAACAAAAAACACTCAGGGATAGTCATGGACTTGCAGATGAGTAGACTACAAGTGTAGCAACTGCAGACATGCAAACTGATCGTGTTCCAATTTCATGCCTTCTATGCTCTCGTGGGCTAGTGCGTATTATGTAAATGCTAATAGTATTTCATAGGCATACGAAACATATTAAACATGGTTACACATGCAAGTAACACCTCCTGGTTTGAAAGTGCCACACAAAGCATTGATGTTTAGAGTAAGTGTAACAGAAAATAAAATAAATGGAAGAAGGTGAATTGATTGAGGGACAGACACAACCATTTGAAGTCAACCAATAAAAGATAGAAATTACTCTGTGCATGATGCATAACCTATTGTGCACTGGGCAGTGTATACAACCACCCCTTGTTAAATTATGAGGCATCACACATAGGCTAAGTGATTCAGTACATGGTCAACATGACAACTTTATTCCTGTTCTACAAACAAAAGTGAATAACTGGACAAACCAGGTCAGGGGCATCCGCTTGACAACTTCTGGCCCATTATTGCACACAGAGCATGTAAAGTAGTAAAAGCTGTCACCATATAGCAGCGGGGTTTCAAGGCCTTGGATGCAAGCTGAAAAATGAATGTCTTGGCATGTAATCATATTATACATTGCTTTGTAGCATAAAAAAAAAGGCTTACAGTAATCTAAGAAATGTTGAGTCATATACCAAGACACTTAATTCCTCTGCCACTTACAAATGACCTTCCATCCACATACATAGTACAAGGCCCATCCTGACTACATGTCTTGTAACATCTATCGAGTGCAAAGTTGCTTACCTTTTTTTCAGTCACTTTACTATATGTCATGCTCTAGACACTAGAAATATCCTTGCTATGCCTCCCCTTGTAAATAAAAATAGAGTTCAATATATACAAAGGCAAGTACCTTAAAGGAGTACTGACACGATTTTGAGACGTCGCAAAACGGACACATTTCGTTTCCTTGGTATGCAGTGTTAACACTCTCCACACATCGGAGTCAGACAACACGTATAAAATATTTTCCTTTGATTTTGAAGTTTTCGTCGATGAGCATCTGCAAGCCAGCACCACTGCAATGGACATTATCCCAACGAGTCAACACAGCTCCACTGAGTTTGCGAACTCTGCATCCTGCATGCAGTCTCAATCGTAGAAATCACTGTCAGGGTCACTAGACGACAATTCACTCATTGTTGCTTACGTGCATCACGACCAGATGACAGATCTGCCGCTAGTATGTCGCAAGTTGCTGTCTCCCCGTGACGTCATACTGCAATGACACATCACTGAGAAGCCGCCCCCGCGGTATAGATACCGAAGGCGTTTTTTTAAGGTAGCGGTATGAAAAATATAGTCGATGCATTTCCATACACCACGATACTCTTTTTAGGGTTCTCAACACCAGTGTTTTTATCTAGAGCAACAATCCGAAATATTTCAAATTCGTGTCAGTACTACTTTAACACATTTTGTAGTAGTAGCACATTCTGGCATGTTGCAAGCTTTCCCAAAATGATTTGCACAAACTCAGCAGAAGCAAGAATTACCACACTTAATACATCTACTCTTCCACCACACACCATGCCTAGAATTCTTAGACTTGCTCATTTAACTCAGCAATGAGTGCACTGAGAATAAATGCAGGACAATGGCTGCAGAGACATGATAGCACAAGCCAAAGCTCTCATCCTGCATTCTTACTAGTTGCCTTAAAGAGTTTGCTTGCTGCTTACAGTGATCACTTCCAACTTTCCCAATTTACCATTCTTTGCGGTGCATTGGTAGCTCTTTGGTCTCTTTTTCATGCGGTAACTTTAAGTGCTCATCCCATACTCTTTCATAGTCACTCCCATCTAATTGCATGATGCTTACAACAGACCATCAAAAGTACTTCGCAGAGGCGTTCGTCAGGCAAGAACAAGTTTTTCATGACAAATAATCTTTTAATCCTTAAGTATAAAAAGCAATTCTGGCAGGCCTCTTAGTTTGCCTGTTGATATTAAAAGTGCTTCACTTAAATTACATTTTCCTAAAAGTTAACAGATAAACTTCTACTGCAAATTATAACCTCACATTAAGGTTCGTTTAGCAATATACCTTCATGGAACCACTGTCGGCATGACCGACACTGAAGCATCTTCATATTCCACCTGAAAAAGTAAGCAGAGTTCAGAAATACGTAAAAAGCTCATGAACAAAAGCAATATGTGATATGATTCAAATATAAGACATGGGAACCAAGATGACCAAACCTAGAGGCATTAATATTCCAGTAGTACTTATAAGATCAACAGTGCAAGCAGATAAATGGCAGCAAATGCACAGGAAATCATTGGAGTTCGACAATGTCTAATAGTGTCAGGCTCTATCTATTTTGTTAACATAAAATTGAAATGACACTGCTTAATTTTCCTTGTATGCCATAAACCTTCCAATCAGAAGAGAATTCTTGGAAATAAAGCTGCATAAACCGTTTCAATAACAGTGGAACACAATGCAACGTTTTTTTCAAAGTAGTGCACTCAAAGCCCACCATTCCGTCATGCTGTGTGTGCCAAGGGAAATGTGATCAGCTCTGCCAATCAATGATGCGAACTGCAAAAGAACCCTTTGAGGCACAAGGCAACCAGCTCTATCAGATAACAAGCATACTCACTCGCCCGGTCCTCCGCAGTAGCAATAGCAATTCTTGGTGTTCACCTTGTGCTGATCATCCCACTGCAATGTCTTCATCTGCACATCAAACAAAATTCAGTCAATGACTGGGTCTGCTAAAGAGAAGAAAAGCTGTCTGAGGAAGTTTGCGCTCTTAACTTTAACTATAGAAAAGGTTAACTCTGCCTTAAGCAGTTTCCAGGAAACTTATGTTCCAATGAATGCAAATGGAATACAGAGATGCAAGAAAAAGGCCGCTCTGCCCGCTATACTACCGGTTATGTATACTGCACCAACAAATACAGTGTGTCCCAGGTAACTTGAGCCAAACTTTAAAAAAGAAAAGAAGAAAAGAAAAGCTACAAGATGTAAAGATGCGACCAATACGTTTTGCTATTGGTTGCCTCGCGCATATCGGTACTTTTTTGTCAATATTTGGTAAGCTATTGAAAAAGTAACTGCCTTGACAATTATTTGCATAACTGCAAACATTTTTTCACATCAAAATCTGCATCGCATTGGAAAACACCATTTTTATTTACTTTTTCTGTGTTTCAAATGTGTGGTGCTAAAGCCAAAGAAACATTCAAAGCAAGCGCATGCCCCTGCCTGTTTCATGCACATTTCACATATTTTCTCGCTTTTCGTGGTATGATGATGTATGTTGTTTACTGGTGCAAGGGCCATGTGATGGCCAAAGAGTGCCAGGACATGATAGCTAAAGTGAACAATGGTTATGTTAGGTGGCTGTAAAGGGGCCTAAAATTCCCGCGCTAAAGGCGGGTAAAACATATACGTAGTAAAATTATGAGATGACATGAGGCATGTGCATATAGAATGAATGACAAGTGATTGTGACGATAAAACAATGAGCGTATGTTGTGAGCACGAATACCTCCTCAGGGCCTTTGAGGCCAAAGGCAGGGAGGCAGGTGCTTCCTCCAATGTAGCTCCCGTAGCACCAACCTCTTTTCAGAGGTCGTGCTACGGACTGCCTGGGTATGTGACGTGAAAGCTGTGGACTTCCTTTAAAAACGCGAAGAGCGACTGATGTTTAAAAACAGGTTCCCTACCAATGAACATAGCTGGGTGTAATGGTAATTGTTGTCGGTAGGGTAATGTAAAATGTTTTCTTCGTAGTGTGTCTAATTCTGTACATTGAATTAAAATGTGAAGCACGGTGAGTGGTTCACCACATTTCTCACACATGGGTGGTTCACCACCGGATAGAAGGTGTGAGTGTGTACTGTGTGTGTGTCCTGTTCTTAGCCTTGTAAGTATTACTTCTGTGTGGCGTGATTTTGATACTGGCGGCCAATTACCCAGATGCGGCTTGATAACATGTAGTTTGTTTTGTGTGTGTGTGTCCCATGTGTTCTGCCAATAAGCCCTGAGCTTGCTTTTAATGAAATGTTTTAAGTCCAGTGGGGGAACGGAAAGGAGTGTATTGGCGGCAGCATTTTCATGGGCGGAGGCTGCTAGCTGGTCAGCCAACACGTTGCCTTGGATCTCGCGGTGACCTGGCACCCAGCACACTACGACGCGCTGTTTGAGTGCGCAGACTGTGCATAGGAGTGAGTACAGGGAGACGAGGACGGGGTTTTTGTGTTTGTTCAGAGTTTTGAGGGCTATTACCACGCTTAGGGAATCGGTGTATATTACTGCGCTTTGGAGCTTTAATTGTTTTATGTGTTTGACGGCCGCAAGTATGGCGTATGCTTCTGCTGTGAAGATGCTCGTATTCGGGTGCAGAATGCCGGCATCGGAAAAAGATGGACCAACAGCTGCGTAAGACACAGAAGTATTGGACTTTGAGGCATCAGTAAAGAATTCTGGGCAACTGTATTTGTGCTGTAGTTCGAGGAAGTATGTACGGATATGTGCTATAGGCGCGTTTTGATAACTTCCACGAAGGATACATCACATTCTATGAGCTGCCACTGCCACGGCAGGAGATGTCCGGCAGGGGCCATCAAACAGTGTTCAAGAAGCGACACACACATTTCCTCAGCTAGGCTCCTCACGAGAAGTGAGTAGGGCTGTCTCACCGAAGGACGGTTGTAAAACAGGGCAGAACTGGACAAATCATTAATTGTGGAGTGTGACGGGTGTTCTTTGTCTGCGTTCACTTTGAGGTAATATAGAAAGGACATGTAAGATCTCTGCAGGTGGAGCGACCACTCGTTCGAGACGACGTAGAGGCTTTCTACGGGGCTGGTGCGAAAAGCACCTGTAGAAAGACGAATGCCCAAGTGGTGGACCGGTCGAGCATTTTCAAGGCGCTTGGTGTCGCAGATTGATAGATTATCGCCCCATAATCTAGGCGCGTGCGTATTAGGCTTCTATACAGATTCATCAGACATTTTGTATCACTGCCCCATGATGTTCGCGACAAAACCTTGAGGATATTCATAGCTTTCAGACACTTGTATTTGAGATTTTTGATGTGAGGTACAAAGGTCAATTCATGTCTAAAATTATGCCTAAAATTTGTTTCGGTTTTTACAGGTAGCCGCTGGCCGTGTAGGTGAATGTCCGGATCGGGATGGAGGCCTCTCCTTCTTGAAAATAAGACGCAGGTGCTTTTTTGCGGGTTAAGGCTGAACCCGTTGTCCGTCTGCCCATTTGGTTAACTTTTTCAAACTAAGTTGAACTTGCCGCTCGCACATTGTAAGATTGCAAGATTTAAAACCGATTTGAACGTCATCGACATATATGCAATAAAACATGTTACGCGGGATGCACAAACGCAAAGAATTCATTTTGATAATAAAAAGTGTACAACTCAGCACGCCACCTTGCGGCACTCCTGTTTCTTGGACAAATGTTCGGGACAAGACATTGCCCACTCGAACACGGAATGTTCTATAGGATAAGTAACTTTCTATTATATCTAACATTCTTCCACGTACACCTAAGTGGGACAGGTCTCTTAATATTCCAAAGCGCCATGTGGTGTCGTCGGCCCTTTCCATATCGAGGAACACCGAAAGGAAGAATTGCTTGTGGATAAAAGCGTCGCGAATTTGTGCCTCGATACGGATAAGGTGGTCAGAGGTAGATCTACCCTCTCGAAAACCGCACTGGTATGGGTCAAGTAATTTGTTTGCTTCGAGGAAATGTATAAGTCGGCGGTTTATCATCTTTTCAAAGAGTTTACAGAGGCAGCTTGTTAGTGCGATGGGCCTATAGCTCGCAACGGAGGATGGGTCCTTGTCCTGTTTTAGAATAGGAATAATGATGGCTTCTTTCCAGGCCGAGGGGATCTCGCCGGAAAACCAAACCGCATTATACAGGGAAAGGAGGGCTTTTTGCGTTTCAGATGGAAGGTGTTTCAACATTTCATACACAACACGGTCGGAGCCTGGGGCGGAATTATTGCAGCAATTAAGCGATGCTTGTAGCTCAGCCATGCAGAAAGGTTCATTGTACCCTTCGTGTTTTCTGGACTTGCGATCTAGTTTCTGTCTTTCGATTCTTGTTTTGTATCGCTGGAAAGCTTCAGTATAGTGCGACGAGCTGGACGCCTGTTCGAAATGTTTGCCGAGGAAGTTTGCCTGGTCTTCCAAGCGGTCGCCTTGTGTGTTAACTAAGGAAGTGAATGTGCTTGTCGACCTGCTACCCTACCGACCATGTTCCAGACTTTAGCCTCCTGTGTATATGTATTGATGCCCGATAAAAACCTCTGCCAACTTTCCTTTCTTGCTTGTCGGCGCGTTCTCCTGCCTTGAGACTTTATGTTTTTAAAATTGTCAAGATTCTCTGCTGTTGGAGAGTCTCGAAGCACCCTCCATGCTTTGTTTTGTTTTTTGCGCGCATTTCGACAATCATTGTTCCAGCCACAGCACACGTCTTTGCAGGGCATCCAGTTGTGTGTGGGATCACTTAGTTGCATCATCGTGAGAAAAGCTGTAAAGTAATCTACTGCTGCATCTGTACTTAAACCCACCATATCAGTCCAACTTAAGCAGGCAACTTTACGGAACTCTTCCCAATCGGCGATGTCAATGTTCCATTGGGAACGTGTGGAGGAGATTCATTAATTGTTGGTGCACTCAGAACTATTGGAAAGTGGTCACTTCCGTAAGGATTAATAATTACTTTCCAATTGAGTAAGGGTAGAAGCAAGGGGGAATAATGCTGAGATCTATGGAGGAGTAGGTATTGTTTGCCAGGTTATAATATGTTGGCTCTTTCTGATTCAACAGACACGCACGGAAGAGAAAAAGGAACTGTTCAATCAGACGACCGCGCGCATCACAGCGAGAATCGCCCACAGACTGCTATGTGCATTCAGGTCCCCAAGGACCAGATAAGGTTCTGGTAGCTCATCTATTAAGGACTGAATTCATGTTTTTTGCAGGTGGTAGTGTGTGGGTATGTAAAGAGAACAAATGGGTGATGAGTTGTTCAGGAGAACACTCGAAACAGCCACTGCCTCAAGGGACGTTTGGAGAGGTAAGGTGTATGTACATGCTATTCCTTGACTAACTACAACGGCTACACCACCGGATGACGCCATGGCATCATCCCGGTCCTTACGGAAATGATGTAAATGG
>NC_051176.1:167295517-167344787 GCF_013339695.2 Rhipicephalus sanguineus
CCATGTCAAGGTGGAAATACTTTTACTGCAGCTAAAATGACATTGATGCGACTATTAACAAAATCTCATTAACTTTCAAATCATTGACTTGAGGGCAGTTGTTTATATAAGAAAGTTCTAGTGCGTGCCAATTTATGGCATACCCATTTTTTAGAAATCACGAAAGTTGCTCGTAATTCAAGATATGCATCATCGAATTTTAAGGGTGACATCAAAACTGACCACACCCGGCATGCAGGCAATGCGGTCTCTGTTACTGTCAGACTGGAACTACCTGTGACAAGAAAGCAATGAAATTGGCGTGCTAAAGCAGTATCTGGTCAGGAAAATCAGCAAGCATTCTGAAATACACAAGCAGACAGCTTCTTCATTGCGTGCAATGTGTGGCGCTTATCTGTTTCTTTTTTGAACTGCAAACAGGTGCGAAAACCCATTTCACCTGTGTGCAAGAAGCGCCGCTGTGGCTGCCCGAGTTTTGAGCTTTACCAAGAAAAAAAAGGTGGATATTGTGGTTTTCTTATGCACAGCCTGAAAAAAACACATAAGCACCAAACACCACATGCAAAGATAAGGCGATCCGCTGGGCAAGTGAGATGACTTGCCACTTTCCACGACAAGATACGGCTGCAACGCGTCTTCATTCAAATTTCATCACTTACGTTCCCTAGTCCAGTAACAATGAGCCACTCTGAACTGGAAATTTATGCGGACAAGTTTTGCAATATACAGTAAAACCCCGGTGATACGAATCTCGCGGGGGTACCAAAAATATTCGTATCATCCGAAATTCGTATCACCAGAAAACATGGAAAATTAGTATGCGACAAAAGAAAGTTGGCATACGTTTTGATTTAGTGTTTCCCAGGGCCGCACCGACGTCATGAACAGCTCTAAAGTATTGCCAGTAAAGTTTTTAGACGTCAACGATCATACTTGTACTCGTAAATATACGATACGTGCGCGCGTGTGTAATCAATGAACCAGATGTGTTGTGACCCGTGACCGCTAGTACCCCCTTCCTAATCTTACTATGCTTTTCTGCGTAACATCAAAGTACTCCGGTGAAGGTGACCTTAAGAAGCGCTTTGCACGAGATAGAGAAGGCCAGAAAATTTTAGAATCGCTGTCCTTTGTTGCTGTTGCCTTCTTGTCGCGGTGGTGTTGGGGGTGCTTTTCGGGAGATTTACAGCCGTGCCCGCAGAATTGGGAGGTTTGCTCAAAATCCGGGAGTCTCCCATGCAAATCGGAGAGTTGGCATGTGTGCGTGTATCCTGCGAGGCCTAGCTCCTTCGCCAAGACCGTCCGCTTCGTCTCTTGGGGTCTTCGTCCACCTTTCATGGGACTTCACGATGAACCCGCAGCCCAAGTTTCAGTCTTGTTTCATAGAACGTCTGATTGCGGGGACATGGCTTGCATCGACGTGGCAGAAACACAGTACAAAGACGCTGCTGCCTCGAAGACGGCAGCACGCGTAAACGCGGTGGAAAAAAAAAAAGAAAACGAACGGGACGTCAACGCCACCTGTAATCTAAACGCGAAGGCGCATAAAGACCTCCAAGATTCGCACGCACAATCTCTGAGACAACGACGCACCGTTGACGGTCGCACAGCGCGCATGCCCGCACCCGATGCGACTGCCACGTCTTTCGCGACAGCGTGGGCAGCCCCTGTTCGTACCTGTGCGCTAGAATATGTTCGTATGAAATGTCACCAGGTGAAAATCGGTTCGCAACAACCGTACTCCAATACATTGCAGGCTAATGGGCCCTGGCCAGGACCACAGAAAAATTCATATCACCCTGAAATTCGTACAAGCCGTGATCGTATCACTGAGGTTTTACTGTATAACAGAGTGTACTTGAGCCACATGCTCTGGGCGTGCCAGGAGGCCCCCATGAGGGGCAAATGCCCGGACAGGAGCGGGCGGAAGGCCATGCTCCTCAGCTCCAAACCACCAATACAAGCGCGCTTAATACGGCAGGCCGCGGCCGCCAGATCCCACGGGATCACGGCTGAGGTCAAGGTTTACCCCCCACTCCTCTGAAAGGGGGAGGGGACCTCTGCCAATTAAATAAAGTTTGTTCATCATCATCCTTGTTACAGGTAGTTCCAGTCCGAAATAACAGAGAGGTCACGTTTCCTGTGCACCAGGCACGATCAGTTTTGATGTCACACTTAAAATTCAATCACGAATATCTCTAATTACGTGCAACTTTTGCGATTTCTAAAAAAATGGGTATGCCATATATTGTCATGCACTACAACTTCCTAATGTAAGCAACTGCCCTCAAGTAAAAAATTAAAAAGTTAATTCACGAGTTTTTGCTAATTAGTCCTGAATTTAAGTGTGCAAAAACGACAGGAGCCTTGCTGACTTAGGATTTTTATAAGAAATACGTATCAGCTAAAAAAAATAACACCCTGTATGGCACGTCTTCCATGGGTTTAAAGTTCTTGGAGTAATCTGCACAAATGCAGATTTCTTAGCTATGTGAGAAGCTGTTATCATGGCAACTGCAATTGACAAAGTGTACATACTTGCCAATCTGTTAACATGTAAAAATATCCTGCAGACAAGGAGAGGAAGGAGGGAGGGGATTTATGCATGCACTTATTTTTAAGTTTGCTCTGAGAGCATACTTTTTGTGAGATATACATACATTGTTATCAATGGTTTACCTTGAGATGTAGCACACAAGCAGAAGCTTGCTGCTTCTGCTTGTGTGCTACATCTCAACAACACAGTTTTTAGATAACAGCAACTTCTGAGTGGCTGATTTTACCTACTTAAGAAACTTGCTTGAAAGAGGTACCCCTTTTGTCCTTCAATATTTAGAAGACTTCGAAGACTATGGTGACAGGCAGACATGCAAAACTTTCTGAATGCGACCCTGAAGCAACATCTGGGTAATCCTGAGCCCCTTTATTGTATTACTCTCAAATGTATGACAAAACACTTCCCTACAGCAAAATCCCGAGCAAGCATCTTCCCTCTACTGTGAAAGATAATTGGACAAGATTTGGAGGGAGGGTCCTTGCTCAGTTGCAGGCCAAAATTCAAGATGGCGGCAAAAGAGCCTCTAATGAAATGCTTTATTGAATATGCATGCATTTACTGTTTTCACTGAACAGGAGAGAATTTTCGTGTGAAATTTCACGTTACAACAAGGGGGGGAAAGACATTCTTCAAATGCTCCGACAGTTTGTGATAACTCAGAATGCAACCCCAAGGCGCCACACTGTAAAATTAGTAAGAAATCGTGCACATATATAAAGACTCTCAGAACTTCGTTCCTAGGAACCACTGCTGAGAGATTCCGTAGCAGAGAACAGGTTGAAACAAAAAATGGTGGGAGGGAAGGGGGTGGGTGGGCACTTGCTCGGTCGTTGGCGCATATTTCAAATCTCCCAAAAAAGGGAAGGGGGCCTCTTGCTCGGGATTTTACGGTATAAACAAAGTTTTAAAGAGCATTGAAGGCAGAGTAGATGTATTGCTACTGATATGGAACAGCAGCAGATAACGGCTGCTTCAGGGTGGTTGTACTGGGGCCGTATTCTCAAACGATCGCAAAAGGCGAGAATAGCAAAAGTATTGCCTTTGGTGAGCGGTGATTGGCTACTGAGCAAAACCAGAAAAGTGAGGGTGCCATCTAGTATTTCCATCCACGTGACGGTGCTCTATGGCACTCCTGGCATGCATAGAATAAACAAACACACCTTATCCCCGTCGGTTGGTGGTGAAGTCTAGCCTTGCAGTGATATAGGCGGTAGCTTCTAGTATTCAATCCTCAATGAATGTGCGCAGCATTTTTATGCTGAAGCTTTCAGCAAGCATTACCTTGGGGAGTTCTCAGTATTCGTTCTTTGCCAGCGTGCATTTTTTCATGGTTTGGACGTTCCAAGAACATGAACCGTGCGTTGCTCATGTGGTTTATCGTGCGTCGGAAACATGTTGAGATGTTGACACTACAGGTGAACTCTCGGAGTACGCCGTGTTAAACTCTCAACAAAAATACATTGCACACAAAGTTGCATTCCTTAAATATTATACTGTGCATTAAACAATTGCAAAAAAAAAAGAGAGAGAAAAAAAAAAAAAAAAAACGCTGAATGCACTTTCAACACATTCTATATTTCAAGTAGCCACAGCCAAGCCTGGCCACTGCGTAGAAACCAGCATATGCTCAAAAACGCCGCACTCAGGTCACTCTGCGCTCGTACGGTACGCTAACTCCTGTGTTGTGAGACATTCGTAACACCAACGACCAGTGCAACAATGGCGTCGCAGGCAAGTGTTCCTTCAGTTATTGAACGCCTCACATTCTACATCACCAAACAATCTCGAAAGGCGATACTATCCCCTTTCGCGATTGTTTGAGAATATGGGCCCCGATGACAATGAAAAGCATGAAGCGGTTTTAGTCATCGCTATATTGGTCACACTACACAAAGTGCAAATATGCCTTGTAAATAACCTTGTACCTGAGTTACACGAAACATTATACTGCTTTAAATGTAATGCTCGATACATTCTCAAAGTGATAATGTGCATTTCTCTTTCTCCTTTTTCCATTTTACCACAGGTTACTGT
Organism: Rhipicephalus sanguineus; assembly: GCF_013339695.2. NCBI lineage: Eukaryota > Metazoa > Arthropoda > Arachnida > Ixodida > Ixodidae > Rhipicephalus > Rhipicephalus sanguineus. The sequence goes on from NC_051176.1 coordinate 167,300,109, forward strand.
ACTTTCCTTCACATCTGAAACTGGGTGTGAATACCTAATTGTGGTGTGTGTTTCTTCTGGTCCTACGTCCTTTTGCGCGCTCAAAGTTTTTAATCATGCGTTACCAACTAGCCCACCTAGCCATTTTGTTACCTAATTTCATGCAAGGAATAAAAATAGCCATCAAGAGGCTTTATATCGAATACTCATGGTTTGTTGAAACGCGATAAGGTGCAACAAAGCTAGACTCTTAGTGCAATTTCGCCTAACAAGAATAGCAGTCACAATAACACAAGATTTGATCGTGATGAAATGCTAGTATTTCATTGCAAGACATTCCAACAGCCCAGACTTAGAAGTGAATACCAAAAGGAACAAGAAATCACTAACACTGTTTGGAGAAACTTACATTATATGGAAAGCCAAGCTTGAACATTTGTACCCGGGCACCTGAATAAAGAAGCAGCATTTCTTTCACCTTATCACTGCCCGAGAAAGCAACAAATAAAATCAGTAATTAAGAAAATAATGCATAAATTTTCAGCAAAACCACTACCTTGTTTGCATTCAAGGCGCAATGCCATGATTAGATGCCGTGTGTGTTGCATCCAGATTAAATAACCAGTACAGACCCCGCCCGGTGACGTCAAACGAAAAGCTTAATTGCAACTGCAATGTCATTATTACAGCAAAACATGATGCACCTCCCACAGATACAGCAAACACAATGTGTGCGTTTCATTGTAGCAGTGATGGAGGTGTCATCATTCTGTTGCTAAGAATATACGGGGTGTCCCAGCTATCTTTAGCCAAGGGTTAAAAAATACAATATTAGAGGCAAGTGAGTGAAATCAGTTGCAAATTGCTGACAGCCACCTTGCGCACTACAGACAATTTTTTGTTTTGTAATTCATTAATTTGTTCATTGGGATTATTTAACTAAATTGCTAAATATTGACTTTAGGCAAGAAATGCGACTTGCGAAGTTCGAGTGTCTTCAGAAACCCCCATTGCATTATTTGTGATAAAGAAAGTCTCACGTAGTATACCATTTTTTCGAAGCTGCAAAGAAAGCCCGCGAAATACAAAAAGAACCACGTGACTAGCGCATTCGCGCGCAGCAAAGGTGCTGCTCCCAGCCGTGGTTTGAGCAAACGAAATTAGCTGCGGCCGCGACTTGCCGGCTCTGTTGCAGCGGTACGCCGATAAGTTGGTGGTGGTTTCTTGGCCCGTGTCAGCCAGTTGGCGCACGTGACAGTGGAAGTTGTAGTAGAGTGTACTAGATAGGGGTAGTGGGGCGAGGGAGAGCCGGCGGCAATGGCGCGCAGTGAGCCTCAAAGTACGGAAATTCTAACCAGCCGCGTGGCGGCGTTGCTGTGCCTTTCACCTAGCACTGGCGGCGCGCATGCCGGGCGCGGTCAGTTGGAATGTTTGGCGCGCCTCGACATGTTCTACAGAACTTTTTGGCATTATCACCTTTGCGTGCTGTTTTTTGCGTGAAAGTCTCGCAAGATGAGCAAACCACGTCACAGAAATTACTGTTTCCCACCTGGTTGCAAGACAGGATACGGTGGTGTGAAAAATGTCCCTAAACTGTCTGTTTGGTGTGCCCGAAGACATCGAGCGTCGTCGAGTGAGGGAGTGGAATCTCCGCCGTGCAGACAAAAGCGACTGACGCGGTCTGCGAACTTCATTTTGAAGCAAAGTATATATTGTGGGACAAAGTACAAAGTATTGAGGGACAAAGTACAAAGCCTGAAGCAAAGTATATTCTCAGGCGTCACACCTAAGAAAATCGATGAGCTGCTCATGGAAGGCAAGTTGGATTTTTAACCCCAGCTCCTTGCAGTCACCACTTGTATTTAGTTGTGGAAAAGAGTGACTCACGGCTGGTCTGCTACATGGCGGGTTATGTAGCCACGAAATTTGTTTTGAAGTGTGATTGTTCATCATGCAGGGATCTTCATCCAAATCCAAGTGAGGTAGCGGAGAATCGGCTCCCGTCAGGGTTCACAGAGCAGTGTGACCGGGGCGGTCTTCTATATCCATCGAAGGAGCTTCACACCTCCATCTCTACAGTTGAGGACCTATTCACAGAATGTTCTAGCGTCAACAGGCTTCAAAGAAACAGCATATCTGATGTTGTGGCCCTTGTAAGCAAGAAATTTCTTCCTTGCAACATCGTGGGCTGTACATTTCCCAGTGAGGAGAGTGTCAAAGTTGTTTCTTTTAACAGCGGAGCTGTTTAAGCTAGCCGTAATTTGTGTGTTCGGCCTGCCAGAAAAACTATCATAACAAAAAATGGGTATGTGCCACAGAAATTGGGTAAATCCCACTACTTGAACACATGTAGCATTCTTGAACACATAGCAGGGCTGCATGAAAAAACACAGACGAAGGGAAGTACACAGGACGGGCGCCCAGTTTCGCTGTTTCCAGCCTTGCGTGGCTTAGTGCAAGCTTCGCCCATTTTTTTTTTAATGTTCTTACGCGCCTGCACCTTTTGGTTAAAGGCCTCAACAGTGCTAACAGCACTAAGCGTCAGAGAGCCAAGCACATTAAACTGAGCAGGACTACTTAGATAAAAAGTGTGCGCAAATTCATGAGCCTTCAACTCGCTCACGCACGTTTGCTGCCGACGTATCCTGTTGTGAATAAAAATGTTCCTGCTTGTTTTCAAATGCAATAAACAGTTTTGGCAGACTGATTTGTTGATAAAGTATGCGGATTTACTTTAAAAACTGGATAAGAGCGGGGGTGCACGAACAGGTGCGTAGGCGGCCAGCCCAGCGCACTCGCGGCGCCCAGGTGAAAGTCGCAGTGGCGCCATCTTCCGTCGTCGATGCAAATGGCCTCACCGGAGAGCTCGCCCTCGTCCCACTGCCCCTATCTAGTACACTCTAGTTGTAGCGAGCACGGGCCAAGAAACCACCATTAACTTACCAGCCTACCACTGCAACGGAGCCGGCGGGTCGCGGCCGCAGCTGATTTCGTTTGCTCAAACCACGGCTGAGAGCAGCAACCTTGCTATGCGCGAATGTGCTAGTCAAATGGTTCTTTTTGTATTTTGCGGGCTTTCTTTGCAGCTTGGAAAAAATGGTATATGTGAGACTTTCTTTATCGCAAATAATACAATGGGGGTTTCTGAAGACGCTCTTGAACTTTGAAAGTCACATTCCTTGCCTAAAGGCAATCTTTAGCAATTTATAGTTAAATAATCCTAATTAACAAATTAATTACAAAACCAAAAATTGTCTGTAGTGCGCAAGGTGACTGTCAGCAATTTGCAACTGATTTCGCTAGCCTGCCTCTAATATTGTATTTTTTTAACCCTTGGCTAAAAATAGCTGGGACACCCGGTATATACAATTGAACTTGCTGCAACATATGTATAGTTACAATTTACTCTGGACAAAGTAGGCAAATACTACTTTCAAACATGGTATTAAACAAAACGTTCTACAAAATGCCACTTCTGTGTGAATTCCAAGGACAAAGAAGTTTGTCGCTTTTCTGAAACAGCTGCTTATACCTGTCTCAGTTATTTACATAACACAATGCAGATATAAAAATGTTCAAATTCCATATTTGCTAGCCCATGACCTACAATAAAGGATACCTAAAAGATGTACAGACACAATGGATGGACAACTGTTACACAGCCCATCCAGATGACTCATGATACAAGCAAGTGATGAAACAGAACAAAAAAAAAAAAAAAAAAAAAAAAAAAAAAAAAAAAAAAAGAAAGAAAGAAAAAAAAAACACAACTTCAGAATTTGAACACATGAAGCAAAAATTCACAAGGCAAAAATGACTGAAAACCCACTAAAAAACTAATATTTGCAGAAAATATGCCCATCTTCTGTTAGCAAACAATGATAGCTTTACAGTAGGGGTGTGCGAATATTCGAAAAGTTCGAATATTCGTCGAATATTACATTTGAAATATTCGTATTCGATTCGAAAATCGTGTATTCGAAATCTTTCGAATATTCGATAACTTCGAATATTCGAAAAATTCGAATATGCGATTCGATTATCATGCATAAAATAACTCGTCTTTCACATTTCTGCTGCGTTCGTATCGCTAAAAACGTTGCCGAGAGGAGCGATACACATCGTTAGTACACGGAGGCACGATATCTGCCTGCGACGAGCGCCCCAATACGTATGATTTATTGCTGGTGCATCTCCGACGTGCAGCGCTGTTGGCGATCATGTAACCGTACATGTTCAATATTATGCGGCCGTAATGTGCCGCACTACCACTCGTTCACTATGCGGGACCACTTCTGAAGAAAGACAGTGACCCACGTGACTGGTGGCGGACTGTTCAGATACCCCAGTGCCTTTTCAGTGGCAGGGGGGGGGGGGGAGGGGGAAGGGTTGTCTCTGTTACAAGGGAGCGCCTGCTGCCTGATCATGTTAAGCAACTAATATTTCTTCATGATAACTGATAACATCTAGTCATTACCTTCATTGTGCCGTGATATTTGCTTGTGTTGTGATGTGCATTGGCTAGCCTGGACATTGTGTTCTGGAGATAGCAGTGTATGTTGTGTGGCCAGTCAGGCTGTTAATGTTTTTTTTTTCAAATAGCTACATGTTAAATAAAATATTGTTACTGTGGATGCATTTTCCCTTTGATATTCGATATTCGATTCGATATTCGAAGGTGGATATTCGTATTCGATTCGTATTCGAAAAATTTGATATTCGCACACCCCTACTTTACAGTCTATAACCCCTACAATGCGAGACACATCAGATTCTTAGCGAGCAGCTTGCTGTGCTGTTTCTGCCAGTAGTGCGAGTGGTCTTAGTCAAGACCACAATGCCTTCCTCTAGAATGACTACCATGCTTCCCCACAAAGGTATTCCATGGCCTTTGACAACAAGCTGAATAACCGTTATTAAGCCCCATCAGTCACAGCAAAGTGCATCACATACAATCATGGAATGAGCACTACCAATATAGAAATGCATGAGTAAGCAATGGTTTGATGGAGTGGTAAGATGAAACAGTGCATCATAATAAATGCGCTGCAGATTTCGGCGATCAAAGCAATGAGAATGGCCATTACGACCAACATCACGGTAATGATGAAGTAAGCAAAGAAAGCTTTGCCTTAAAAATTCGCATTAATGTACAACTCACTGCTTTACTCACTAATAGCTATGCAAATATCTATTAGTTATAGTGATTGGCTGTAGCCCTGACACATCAGCAAAGAGCATGGATTCTTTTTTCTTTTTAGTTGTTCTCTGTGGCACGTGCATTAATCATCAGCCTCAGCAACTGAACTGGAAAACTACAGCATGGCCATTCATTTGTGGGACAGCGCAAGCATAAAGCTGGGCGAGGATGGAGAAAGTCCAACTTTTCAATGGTAAAGTTGAGGGTGCATTTGTTATGCAAGTGCACATGTTGTGCGAGTAAATATGATAAATTTTGCGTACGTGAAACTCGCAGTTGGATGCGACGGCTGCTGTTTTTCAAAGTGAATGGTGATGAGTGCGTTTTACCTAGAAAAAAGTCTCGTTAGTAAAAGGACAGCGCTTGATGTCAGACATAGAAAGCATTCTAACCTAGACCCACATTGTTCGGCTGTCAGAATCTGGATGGATGAAATAGCTTGGCATTGTCTGTCCATATGTGATATGGACAAAATGGTGCCAGCAGCAATGTATGATGTGTAGCCATGTGCAGTGCCATCCACCATAAAAAACAAATTTGTTCTGCTGTGTGAATACGCCATTAGCCTCAAAACCAGAAAAGCTTTTTCAATGAGGGTGCAGTTGAACCTTGTTATAACAAAACACAAAAGATTAAGATAACAGATTATCCATTTTTTGTGTTCACTTTGTTATTTCCAGGATATAACAAAGCAGATAAAATTCTCCTTGAAATTACCTTTACAATAAGTTCAATTATCCTGCAAATGGACATAATGAAGTAAATCTCGGAAACCAAAAAACGGCCATGCTTGCACGAAAACCATATTGCTTTCTGCAGTGGTCAGTGCTTGCTCAATGTGGCAGTTCCAAACTACCGCATCCCTTTGTCGAATACGCCACTGAGTACACTGCTCTTTCTTACAATATTACCGAGGAGGGTGAAGCGCTAAATGGATGACATGGACAAGGGCAGACAAACGACAGGCGCCAAGCGCCTGTCCTTTGTCCGTCCTTGCCCGCCGTCATCAGTTTAGCACTTCATCCCACTCGGTAATAATGCTACAGCAACTAGCCCAAATTTCCACCCGACTCTTTCTTACAGTAACACCGCAAGCCTCATACACATAGCCACAGGTAAGAGGCAGCTGCCTTCCTCAATGCTAGCTGCTCTGCTATCACACATATCTCTTTCTACATAGAGCAGCACAGGTGCGCACACAGCAAAACGTGCTCAGGCCGTGGTCTCCGAAACTGCACTGCAGCTATCTCGAAGGTCATGCCTAGCTGTACAGTTAAACATCCAGCAGTAGATCAAGTGTGATGAGATGGTCACTACACAGCAGTGAGAATGCCTAGTGCATACACTCCTCTTCACAGTGACGGCCCAAGAATGCTAGCGCAGTTAGGTGTGGCCTCGGTAAATGGACCAGCACTGGTACAACCTCACAGGCCACAAGGCAGCCAAGCAAAGCAGGTGCAGCGAAGTTCATTGGCCTTTTCGTTGGTAAAGTGGCGTGGCGACCAGCCTGGATCGGCAGGATAGGTAGTATGGTGTGCTGTGTACCATGTGCTGCTCCCTCATAACAGATTTTTTTCAGTAGCGTATCAGCCTGCAAGCCGTTCTCCTCTACTTTGTCGCTGTTTAGCCAGTTTTCAACAATATACACAAGCCAAGCACAATGCAGAAGTAAACAATCAACATATTGGAACAGAAACAGAAAGCAGCTACCAAAAGAGGCTGTTGCATCAGGTTCTAGAAAGTCACAATGGCACCTACTCCAAAGATTATCTTACTGCTAAATTAAAATTTCATCGCATATATGTGGCTTTGTAGTGGTATAGTGAGCTGCAATGCCATCATCTATAATTAACATTTTTGTGCAACAAAATTGCAAGGAATGTCAATATAACTTTTTGCGGTCCATTGTCGGGCTTCACTTGACAATACAACACAATTGTAATGGTCAGCTGTTGGGCAGTGCCCGACAAGCTTTTTCATGGTTAAATTGCACACGTTTTCTTACTGCATTATGCCTGCTTTCTCCCCATGCATGATGCGCCATCTCTTCAGGAATAAACTTTTACTCAAGGTTCACATTTTTTCACAAGGGTGAAGCACTTGTTAAGCTTGGCACCTTGGAACATTCAGGCGCTCTCAGTGACACACTGCTCGCAGCAAAGCATGACCGCTTTCTCACCAAGTGCCTTCTATTGAGATAATTCCAAAGCTTTTAGCAAGGTTTAACTGCATTTTACTCTTGCAACATTTATTCTGCACAGCAAAAGTTATGCATGACAGTGAAAACAAATTTAGCCTTTCTTTCTTTTTTTTTTTTAATGCTAGGTGGTATTTCATGTGGCCAGCACTGTTTTATGTCTGCTACTACATGTTAATATCTCCTCTGCTTTTCAGTCACGTCAAATAAATACATCTGAATGCCTACCGGAATGCAGACAATCAAACATTCCCACCTTGATTAAAAACTAATTTTATACACTTGTTGGAAATGATGCAGAGCCTAGAATGCCTCGACATGACCCATATCACTAGGCTGTGCTCGGTGCAGGGTGAATGTTTCAAAGGTAATTTTTAAGATTGGCATCATGTTCACAATACTCGAATAGAACTCAAGAAAAAAGCGGCTTTTCACCGTCAAAGGACCCCCCTCCAGCCAATGGCATCGCCGTGTCATTGTGACATCACGGCCGACCGCTATGCACCTTCAGGCAGCGCTTGGAAACACGCTTCTATGAGTGCGCCCTTGCCGTAATGTAGTTCCCCTGGAAGCCTTTATTTTGAGCGAAGATAAAAATTTAGTTTAATTTCTTTTATTTCCCCATTAAAATAAAATGCGTGAAACAGTTTATGGTCAATTGGAGTAGTGAATTGCTGCTTTTTTGCTGATGGTGAATTTACACTCTTCTGGATTTTCCCTCAATGGCTTGATTCTGGTTTTGAGCATTGCCGGCTTTCTTTTCTGCCATGGAACCCGACCAGGTGACATTGGAATGTGCTTTATCGCTCTCAAATGAGGACTGTGGTTCGTTACCATCCACGCCACACCGATGGTACAAGAAAAACAAAAGCAGCCACGTCGTCTGATCAACGGTGCAAATTATCCAGTGCGTGCATCGGCGACTGTTTCCAGGCAGTGCCGAGTGCTTACGCAGCAGACGAAACACCACGGCGATTGTCGTTACCGAACACTGCACACAATACACAAACAAGGCTTTTTGTGTAATTCAAATTGTGATACGAATTAACAGCACTAAAATCAGCTTGCGAGAATGCGGTCTCAATGATGCCGCCAATAGATTGTTGCGAACGGCGGAGGCGGACATTTCGGTTGAGGTCCGTCAGCGCGGAAGAACACGCTTTTTGATTCCCTTGTAAGAGCGGCGCGAAGGCGGTCCGCCACAACGCCACGATGACACGGCGACGATATTGGCTGGAGGGGGTTCCTTTGACGGCAAAAAGCCGCTTTTTTTCTTGAGTTGTATCCGAGTATAGCTACTGTATCCCCAGATCATTTGGCAGCATGCTGTTTGAAGGCAGTTAAAGAAAAAAAGAAAAAAAAAAAAAAGGCTAGACAGCCCTTCAGCATTGCCAAAGCTTATTTGGTAGTTATATATACACTAATTTATAATCACCTCAACAAAAGTGATAAATCAATGCATTTGGTGCTTAGGATGCCTTCACATAAATAAATGCCTCTGATGTGGTAATGAGAAACAACGGTTGCTAAATAAGTTCAACACATATTTTAGCCAAACTTTTTCCTCACGAAAGCTTTAAGATGCAAAATATTGGGAAACACATCAACGTTCTGTAATGGGATACCAAAAGGGAAAGTGATATAATGATATCTGGGCTTTTACATGCCAAAACCATGATATGATTGTGAGGCACACCGTAGTGGAGGGCTCCGGAAATTTCGACCATCTGGTGTTCTTTAATGTGCACTGACATCGCACAGTACACGTCCTCTAGCATTTCGCCTCCATCGAATTGCAACCGCCCCGACCGGGATCAAACCCACGACCTTAATAGGGAAAGTGAGCTGTTGCAACATTCAGAGAGTATTTTGTTAATGCTGCTCATGAGCCTTGAAAAAGAGGTTCATAGCTGCTCACTGCCGCTGGAAAAAGACTAAAATTTTGTATCAGTATTTCGGTAAAAAGTTAAAATCTTGAAGGAGTAAATGTAACAACTTACCATTTTTGTAGTTTTTTGCACTTTTCTGTAACACACACACAAAAGAAAGTTAACATATTGTACGCTCACGGGCACTGAAAAATATCTGCCAAATATTATACTCAGAGCAAACTTTAGCAATACTGAAAGGCGAGCTAGTTGGTACATATACATCATAATAACTTTTTCTAGCGCAGACTGACACACGGACAGCGCTGGTGTTGTTCCCTCTCTTTGTCCGTGTGTCAGTCTGCGCTAGAAAAAGTTATTACGATGCAAACTTTAGCATATCTGAAAACTCTTAACCGCCCACAAAGACACAGGTGGCTTCAACCTGAATAATTTGCAGTTCTAGGAAGTTTACAACTAGATCAACAAACGGAGATATAAAAATGGAGATGGAGGCTCAGCTCTTACCCGCACAGAGCCAACGGGAACACAGTTTCGGCAGTGCCATGGTATATTTGGCAGGAGAACCTGGTCACTTATCTTGGGTGTATGGCATGTTTGGTGAAACCCTGTAAACATTTGGGGAGGAAAAAGTTGTATTAAAAAGAGTGCTGCATTGCCATAACACCATGCCACTGCAAATCAAAACAAAACAAAAGTTCAGGGGAAGATGGTGGCTAGCAGTCATGGGAAATCATTGAACAGGAAACGTTGCGGGAGACAACGTTTTGACGAGAGAACTTGTTTTTGTCAGGGTAGCAACTGCCTTTCTGAGAAGCATTTTTATGTAGGTATTGTTCACAGTCGCCCAACCTTTATCGTAGAGGAGGAGAAGCGTAAGCTTGTTGGCAGCAAAAAACACAGGATAATTATAATTATAATAATCATATCTGGGGTAACGTTCCAAAACCACGATATGGTTATGAGAGACGGCGTAGTGGAGGGCTCTGGAAATTTCGACCACCTGGGGTTCTTCAGCATGCACCTAAATCTAAGTACAAAAAACATAGGAAGAGGAAGAAAGGCAGGGGGGCTGATTCCCATGCAGAGAGTCTTGTTGCCATGAGCTTGACAAGTAATAACATTGTATGAATATGCAGTTGTAATCAGACTGAAAGCGGATTGTCGTCATCATGTTATGTGCAAAATTATTCAGCCACTAGCCACGATAATGATGGTTATAGGCTCCCCAAGCATCGCTTAGTGGCGCTGCTGCTCTTGACAGGCAGCGTCATCTCTAGCATAAAAATACAAACTGGGTGCAAGCAACGCGCGTTTTCCCTTTTCTCCAATGCACTACTGCTCGCTTTTGTGCACGTGCAGAGCTCTCGCTTTTGTGCACTTGCGGTGCCTCACAATGCACCGCTTGCAGTGCGGCTTCAAAAGGATCTTCAAGCTTGACTGGCACTTCCGTAAAGCGAACTTGATAAAAGAAAAAAGGCTTGTCAATCATGTTTACGGTGAAGAGCAGACGATCGACGACGACGACGCTAGACTCAAAGCAAAATGCATTTTCCAAGTCGTGATTACACCGTGTAGCACGTATACCTTGAGGTAAGCCTCATTCTGTCATGTTAAAGATGAGTAATGGTCCACATGCACTCCGAAATGAAGCCGTACACGCTATCGATGTCCTGCGGTGTGGACTACGAATCATATGATTGTTGTTTTGATATGGCATGCTTACAGTAGCAGCCGTGTACTTTCGTGAACAAACGTTTGCGGCGTGCGAAAAAAAGAAATTATACGGCCATGGCACTGTTTCCTGAGAAGGTTAGAGTCAAGTCCTCCGTGTCGCTGGAGAATCATCCACCGATTAGGACGCGAGGCAGCTAGCTGAGCTTTAACCACTGTGAAGCAAGATAAAGTGCTTGCCTCGTTTTTTCGGCTCTCGTATCATGCTTGCACTCTCTTTTTACGAGGATATAGACTTGACAGGCGTATAAAACTTGCTGCGCGAACGCGGCTAGAAAATCGTACAAAGTCAGAAGGTGGTTACTTCAAGGTTGCAAATGCAAAGCATGTATTAAGTGCCAGTTATATTTAGCAGCTTAAATATATATCACCCTAATTAAGTGACAAAAACAAAGCGAACCTGCAGAACAATGTCAAAGCTTGCTGAAAATGCACAGACGTCCGTTCCGGGGTGATAAAGCAGCCTTCCTGACACGTGAATTGCAGGTGCCGAACTTCTGACAATGTGCTGAGACCAGTTGATTTCAACCAACCGCGCAACGCTAACGGTATATTGCGAGTGTGAACGTTCAACAACGACGGGTAGGTCTCATGAACATGGGGATTAAAAACACAAAGTTGTTTTACCTACAACCGTAACTGGACTTTCACAATGCGAGAAGATAGCGAGTAATCATTACTGTAGTCGCTGCGTGCATGCGCCGCATTACGCACCGATTCAGGTAGTCGAAACGAACGAAAGCAATGAACTCACACAGCCAAAATAGAAGGCGAGACAGCGCTGTCAGCTGTCCACACTTGCCGCCTTTATTTCTCATGCGACACGCCCGGGAACCGATACAGTTTCACACGTGAATCGCATGCCTTGGTGTTGTCTGCACTGTTGTGGCAGGCCACAACACCGCAATACTTTGGACCTCGCTTGCGCTACCGCAGTGTCACTTCTGCCAACGTGGAAATGCAGCTTCACACAGCAAGCCTCTCGGTTCAACGTGCCATGCTGTCGGCACGGCGCCCCAGTTCCCCGCACCGACTGAGCAGCGCGCGCGCGTTCCCGCTGCCGACAAACAGGTTGAGTTGGTTGAGTCGGCTGCACTTGCACCCAGTTGCGCCAGAGCGTCTCTCCAGAGCCACAGCGCGGCGCTGTCGTCGCGCTGCAAACTTGAGCTTGGGTTCCCTATATCCACCACCATCATCATGTATGGCTATCCATGATGATGATGGTGGTGGTAATGCGTTGTCAAAATCTAAGCAGACAGACAAAAGACAGAAAGAAATGATACTAGAAACTAAAAACAGCAACACCCATTAAAATAACAAAAGAAAAGAAGAAGAAATATAAGTTATTGCCCTCTTGTGACGGCAATGGCAATTAGTACGCTGGATATGCTGGCTCTGACAGTAGGCTGTTGCAAACATGCTTTTGGTTATGCTTTCGTACTATATTTCAGTGCACCAAAAATTTTCAAACTGTTTTTCTGAGAAAAAAAGGCATCCCTTAAATTCAGGTAAACACTGCGGAAACAATCTGTTGTGAGCTACTGCTTTCGCTATAAAATCTCCTTGGGGCAGCACAAAAATAAGTGTTTTCAATGGAAAATGCTGTGTTTTCAGTGCATTGACTGTACAGTACTCATGGACTGAAATGTGAAAATTTAGGGCTAAGTAGTGTACATTTGCTTCCAGCATCTTCAGTTCATGGTATATCGGCGTGATTTTGGCACGAACACTTACATCAGAACCAACATTACCTTTAGCGGCCAGATTCATAGCGATACAGTGCGGTTATCTCGAGCAATTGCTCAAAGCAGTCGTTATACTAAAAAAATTGATGTGTTTCAGTCTGTAAGGACTGTAAACAAGCCGTAGCCAGAATCTTCTGACAGCTTTGTGCCACCAAGGGAGACTCTGCTGCTATTCAAGTCAGCACTGCGGTAGTCACTGAAGTAAGGCATGTTCTAAATAGCAAGTCATTCAGGCATGTTCTAAATAGCAATAAAGATCTAAATAGCACGTTTAGTCCCATGAAAACGTATGGGCGTCGGCCGGAACTTCCTCTCGGGATAAAATTAAGCAGATTCAAATAAATGAAAGTCTTCTTAGACTTAAGATTCTATAAATTCATGCCTATAGAACACTATTTTAGCCTCAATATGTAATGATGAGTGTTTATCTGCAATTTCAATAAAGAAGTTTCACTGCTGCTAGAAAGGAAAACTGTGGCAATACATTGAAAGTGCGGTGAGCACCAGTAATCAAATGGTTGAATTGCATGCATTTTTTACAAACGAGCCTTTCATATTGCATGCGACACAACAGAGTGGCCTGCAGAAGTGGAGCAGCATCTTTCTTGGCAGCAGTAAAATTAGCTCATTATGGCTTCTGAGATGTGGTGCAAGATCTCTCAGGCCATTAGCTGGCAAGTGCTGTGTCAATCAGAGGCGCTAGGAGGTGCACAAACTGGCACATCATACTGCTCTCTCTACGCAGCATAATTAGGTGTTCCACGTGTATTGCATCAGCACCTCATTTGGAATTTTGCTGTGCTGATGTCACAAGTGACAAGTATGAATAGCCATAGAGGCAGTAATAGTATTAGCACATAATAGCAAATGCTATGGCCTAATGAACCTTGCAGTTACTCTCTCTAGGTGAAAAAAGGATATCGCCAACAAGACTCGCAAGCGATCTCAATCGGTGAGAAAATTACATCAGCACTTGTTTCAAGATATCACAGAGCACACTCTCCAAGAACCTAAGTTGAAAGAAGCTATCACTGACTCGCTGAAAACAACAGATCCACAGCGAAAACAATTCAATCACCTTTACAGTGTTATCAGCGACTGAACTGCTCCTTCAATAAGTTTAGGATTTAAGTAGCCGATCAACTTTTTGAAGCTGCACGCATTTATCCGGGGCACCTCTACATGGCCCCATAACATCTTGTAGGTGTTGTGTGATAAAACTGACTTACAACCGTGAAGAATCTTTGAAACATAGGGTGTTGCTGGAGCCAACGTTTCGACACGCAGACCTGTCTCTTCAATGCAAATCCCTGAAGCATTGAAGTCCTTGCAGCCTTGAAGAAGAGAAGTCCACTTGTCGAAACGTTGGCTCCAGCAACACCCCCGTTCCAATGATTTTGCATCACTTCAAGTTTCCATCTTCCCCAGTAGTTCTACCAAAACTGACTTACAAGACCTCTGTTAAAATGCACAGAAATAACTGAAATTTTTTACACTACAGTTAAACCTGCCTGTAACGAACCTCTATACAACGAATTCTTCTATATTACGAAATTTTTCTATGCCCCGCCGTTACTCCATAGAAGCACATGTATTTGTGGCAGCGGGAGACACCCTTGATATAACGAATTTTCGCCACCGATAACCTAGGGATTTCATCCCGAACTTTGTCATTTTGGCACAAGCAGGAGCCGCATGCATCTTCTGCGGTAACCCAACGACAAGAGCGCGAAGCGTCGGTGTATGACAACTTCTAAAACGGCAATACTATCAACAGCAGTGCCCTACTTACCGAGAAATTAAGCTAAATGTATCACACGATGAGTGCCATGAGCGGGACAATTTTGAAATGATCCCGATGACGTGAGAGTGTCCGACTACAATTAATCAAACTAGCTGCAATAAAAAAAAGAACCTTCCATGCATCAAGAGACGTAATAAAATGCTGCTTGTTCGTTTCTGTTTGATTCATGGAAAAAAGAACCTCTTTTGGCGTTGCCACGGGGAACAGCGCGTGCCATTCAAACTTTCCATTTTCGCCGAACTGCGTTTCGCCCAGCGCCCTGCTTCGCTCACGTGGTCGCGTCTCAGTGGTAGTTTTGGTAACGCGTACTGCCACGTGTGTTTCGCACGCTCGTGAAAGTCGCCCTGAGAGAAAGTTCGACAAAAATGTCACATGCATGTGATGTTGCCGGATGCCTGAACGGTGCACGCCGCCAGTACACGCTGCCGCGCAGTAAAGGCGGGCAACGTTGGGCACGGCAACAGTGACGTAAGAAATACAGCTTTCAAGCGGGTGATTTGAAGTGCGCTAACGCGATGCGGACCACTAAAACGCGATTTTATTTCAAAATAAGCACTTCCTTGGCACAAAAGTAGCACTATAAGGTTTCTGGACCGCTATTTCAACAATCAACGTTGACTTAATATTTGCCTTTAGTGTCCCTTTAACATGACACCAGGTGACGAAAAAAAAAAAAGAGGAAGGAAGGAAGAAAGAAAACGCGCCGTGTTGTTACGCTTCAAGTTCACGTCGCATATAGGCCTCCAACGCTCAAGTTTACACAGCGCCGTCCGCCGCCCCCCCAGCGGAGAGAGGGGAAAGCTCCGGTAGCTCGGACGGGTCGCTCTTGCTTGGTTTTCCCATTGCGCGTGCGGAGAACGTGCTCCTCGGGGCTTTTATCTCGCATTTTTCACGCTATGGGTGCCGTTCCTTCATCGTACTCGAAAGCAGACATGCTGTCCTGCTGCATTGTGACCTGTCACAAAAGTTTAAAAATGACGAAGAGCCGAAAACTTCCTGTCATGTTCTACTGTTTCCAATGCAAGCAGTGCGAGGAGCAGAGGCGTCAAGAGTGGATTATGGAAGTTCGCCGCGATGATTTCGTGGTCTTGTCACCTTGAAGCAATTTTTGTCGTACACAGTATTACGAACCATTAACGGGGAGAAACACGATGATCGTGCTCATTTGAAAGGGAAGTGCGTTTGTGAACCGAAGCTACAACAAATAGACAGCCGCTGTGCGTTTCGAGATTGCGGGCTGGCTTTCCGAGTCAACCATTTGTAATGTGACAGCAGCGGAACATGTGGGCTTATTACACCACAGTTTAAATAACGTACCGTGAGTACTAAGTGTTTAATTCAGCTGATTGCGGTACATTTCCCGTCGCGGCTCCCTGTAAAGAGAATTAAGCTGCATGTTTGCACTCAGCGTTTATATTGGCCTTGCATGCGACACGCCGTGAAGTGTTGCGCTGCTAAGATCGTGGTCATGGGTTCGATTCACGCATACGGCAGCTGCATTTCGATGGGAGCGAAATGCAGTAACACCGGCGTACTTAGATTTACGTACACGTTAAAGAACCCCAGGTGGCCGAAATTAATCCGAATTAATCCACCACGGAGTGCCTCGTAATAATGGCATGCGTTCGGCACGTAATAGAAAGCCTTGCATGCGCGTGAGCCGCGGGCAATATACAGTTACCGCTTTGGAAACGAGCTGAAAAAAGAACCAACATGGCAATTAAATTTTCTATGGCTTCGCGAATTCAGCATAATCTCGGCATAATCATAAACATGCGCGATCCCAGTGGGTATTGTATAGTATCAGAGGCGTATACAAATGCACGCACGTGTGCGCGTGTACACATACTGCAAGCAAAATGAAAATTTTCGGGGAGGGTTTGAATACCCCCACCCCTGGCTATGCCCCTGTATAGTATGATGCTGACCAAGCAAGCTGTCGAAACAACCAAAGCGACATTCGAATAAACGAACACCGTGCGTGATCAGGCGTCGATATTATTCGAAATGAAACACGCCTCTGCAAGAAACATGCTTGGTCGAAGTGGGCATGAAATATTTATTTTTTGTTTGCGCGTATCATTATGCTGTCAAAGGGAGCTCTAAAAAAATCCAAGGTGACATTAAACTTGCGATCCGACATTGTTATCATTCGATGCAAACCTCGGCAAAAGTGAAAGTCCCACGAAACTGAACAGTGCGCATTGCGATGCAGCCAGTGACTCAACAGGGCAGATGTAAATTTATGCTTTTCACACTGAGCTCATAATAAATTTAAAGCCGCACGACAAACTTGGCATCCAAGCAATCAAAAAGTTATCAATAGAAAACGCACGCGAAAGCGTGCTGGATGTTTGCTGAGAGCTCCGAGTAGACACGACTGCCGCAACGAATGTGCGTTTTACCGGTAACATAATTACAGAACTCGCGCAGTCATCTCCCTATTCAAGTCAAAGAAATGTGCCCGTTCAGCATCGGCACGCACGTAGCACTCGCACAAACAGCATCGTCCTTGACGACCTGCTCGGTCCCGAAAAGGTGGTCGATCAACCGTCCTCCTCTGGTGAGATTCCCACCGTGAAAACGTTTTTTTTCATCTCTGGGATCTTTCTGAACCTTCAGAGCAAGCGACACGTGTAGCTGCACGTGCACGGCGAGCAGAAAACAGCGTGTGCAGGGTGTGTGAACGTGCTGAGACAGTGCAGTCAAAAGGCAGGTGCGGGGAGAGGAGCGACTGGTTTTTGCAAGAAAGGCGGCGAAACGAGTGCGACGCAGCGCCCCCTGGCTGAGCTTGGGAGGCCTATAGAGTTTGCTCTTCGTTTTCGACACCATGCGCGCATGCGTGGTTTCACTCCGCGCGCATGAAGCAGCTCCTGATGACGTGCAGCTTTTGCGATTTTTTTTAATGCCGACAACTGTGTCGTCACTACTGAGGAGATGTCAGATTAGGCACTGGTGGGAACTTGTTTGCGATGACGGTGACACGATGGATCTTCAGAGGTCGACTCGTCATCGTCGTCACGCACTTTACCTTCTTGTGGAGCACCGTGGGTTCAAGAGACCGTGGCCTCCAAATTTGGCTCTGGCAGCACACCATCGCATTGCCGGAGCCAATCTCGGAGGCCACGGCTAGACGATGACGGAGCAGCGTTGTACTGATGTCCTTATGAACGTTCAGTATTGCCATCCCTTCTCAAACAAGCAATAGAGCAAAATACACAGTTTTTTGCCGCTAAATTAATGTTTTTGGTGAGCTCTGCCTTCAATTCCCTTTGCGTTTAATTTGTGCATTTATTTTCCGAATTTTCGTGCTGAAACTGGATATAACAAAAACCCGTTTATAACGAATTTTTCGGGAACTTGTCAATTTCATTATATCCAGGTTTAACTGTATACTGAACCTTGCTCGATTCATATTGTGCGTGAGATGTCACAAAACATAAAATACTAAGGAAACCATGAATGAAGTTATCATAATTCACATCGTCATATCACTTCCAATTGAAACAAAGCTTTTTCTTTGGTTTTGCGTTGTCCAATGGGCTTCCATACAGCTTTTATCTAACTGGGTGGAAAGCAGCAGTGCATATAGTATTCAGTGTCATACTGCTGTGGGCGAGTTATGATGGCAGAGTGCAGCAGCGGCATGGGCGTAAAAGCTTTATTAAATTGACTACCGCAGTTTGTTGAGCCTGCATTTCTTTCAACCTTTAGTGTGTTGTATGGCCGGAGTAAGGAGAACTTCATAATGCAGACTGAACTGTAAACGTGGTCGCAGGCTCTTGAGTTCAACAAATAGATTTTCGTTTTAACTTCATTGAAATTGGTGTTCTCAACATTTTTTTTCCTGTCTCTTTTGTGTAAAGAAGATTCCATAGGTGTCCACACTCTGCATAAAAAGTTGAATTTAAAGGCAACAAAGCAAATTGCAGATTTTACTAACTTTGCTACGGAGACGTTTACCAGTACTCTGTTTCAATAGAGTATAAGCATCCATCTTTTAGATTTACTATTCCTTTATATTCAATTATTCATTATACCTGTGTTTGTAATGTGTTTCAATTGTAGTACCGTAGAGAAACTAGCCACATTTGTGACAAACCAGCTGGTGTTACATGGTTCCTACATAAACAAAAAGTTATTAAGTATCTAATTCCCTGCAATCACTACAGAAACAAAGAAGTCGTTTCTCACTGCCCTGTATAAAGCACAAGAGCAGAAAAAATTTTACACACGAACAACAAAGTCAAAGCAGCAGACAAAGCTGTAAGTGCACAGATAGCTTGCCTACACAAGTACAAACTGGAGTTACTGCCCACCTTTGTTGCAAGTGTCACAGATGACAATCTCATTTGGAGGTTCCGACTCGCCCATGGTGCAGACGCTACAGACAAGGTCATTGTCTTGAACCACAGTCAGACTCGTCAGAAGATGGGTTAACAGCACATGTGGCGCCAGGATCTATGAAAACAATGGACCACCTTCGAAAATCAACAAAGACATCAGGAACTTTTGACCTGGGTATACAAAAGTCCTAAAAGGAAATACAGTATTTGCAAAGAAATGCCTCAGAACACATGACAGAATATTGGTGCATTAGAAAAAAAAAAAAAAGACATCATTGGACTTACCTGAACGTTGATTGTAGCACTTCCCATTGACAATCTTTTCTGGGGGGCCACTATGAAAGACATTGCCATTGAGACGCACCTTGGCCAAAGTACCATGCTCACCAGAGCTTCCAAGAGCATGACCAGACAACTGCGTATCAAAATATTTGTCATACATTGAAGTCCTTTTTTTGAATGCAGAAAACTAACACTTAATATGCTCTTTTTAATAAAAACATGCATGTTTCTTGTGAAATATTCCACATAAAATCATGGTTATTATGTATAAGAAGATGACTAGCCAGAAAGCAACCTATTACGAAATCAGCCCTAACATGGTCGCCAGTCAGGTAGTCTTGCCTGACTGGTGGCTATGTTACCTAAATAATAACAGTACGAAATAAATCACAGTAAATGTAATGGCGTTATGACAACCATGCGGAAACCGTAAAAATCACATATCTTATAAATATGTTAAGAAAGGGAAAATAGACAACCACCCGTTTGTAGCACGAAGCCACAAGGAAATCCATACGGATTTCTCAGAAATAAAGCCTCTTAGTTGCCGAAAAATTCGTCCTGGTCCGGGGATCGAACCCGGGACCAACGCCTATCCGGGGCGGTCGCTCTACCAATTGAGCTAACCAGGAAGCTAGCAATTGGCAGCGCGAGGGCGAATTCATCGACAACTCGAAGCAACTGGACACATATTGCAAATCAGTTCTGCGGAAACCCGCAAGGTGGCGGAAGGGTTAAGAAAGGGAAAATAGACAACCACCCGTTTGTAGCACGAAGCCACAAGGAAATCCATACGGATTTCTCAGAAATAAAGCCTCTTATAATATGTAAACCTTAAAACAAGTGTAATTGGGTGTGGCTCCATATTTAGGATTGCAAAGAAGGTACTCTGCAAGTTAGCTGTCCCTGCTTTTCCAGGGATCAAAATCAGATAATGCAGGGTAAGGTTGCATTACATTTTTGGCTATGGCATCTTCATGCAGTTCACATTCTTTTCTGGGTACAGAAATATTAACTACATCCCACTAATAGTCATATATATGGACATATAAAAATATAAAGCTATGTACTTATGAGGATTCCAACAATCACGATATACAATGGTTCCAGTGCCGAGTGCTTCAACAGTACAAATTCAAGACATGGTGACAGCAGTACCAACAATCAGGGCTGGAAGCGGGCTTCAGTCTTTTGAAGCCGCTCAGGAAGCAAAAACAGTGCTGTTTTGGAACAGCTTTGGAGCGGTAAAAGGGGTGTTTTGGAGCAGCTTTAGAGGACCAAAAGGCATGTTTTGGAGCAAATTTCTGGGGTCAAACGTCATTATTAATTGAAATATTTTATTCCTGGGAAACACAACAAAATCCAGTGGTTTTTACTAAACATTTAACACTGATGAACAGAGCAGACTTACCACAAATTATTATATATCTGCGTGTGTTCCCATCATTAAAATATCACAGCTGACAGAGGAATAACTCAGAGAAAACAGAGATAAGCAATGCTTTGGATAGCTACACAAGACCAGACCTTAGAAGAATTAAAAGTGTTCATGTTAATAAAACACCACAACTGACATGAACTGAAGACTAGAAATGGTCTAATAAAACTTACCTTCATTCTAAACCCAATGAGACTATAAAAATAAATTAATAAATTAAAAAAGCATTGCTCACGTCATTAAAGTGCGAAAGCCGACATGAAAACCAAAAGAAAAATAGAAATAGGCAATGCACTGCATAGCTAAACCTGACTACACCTCAGAGAATTTTCTTTCAATGCTCACATTGACAAAACACAACTGCTGACATGCACAAATGACAAGACGAGAGAACTGAAATGTTCACTTTTATTGCAATAGCAATTATATGGACATTTCCGGCGGGTTTTTGCCGTCGCCGTCATGTTCCGTATAAAGTCCGAATTGATGACATCGTCCCACACATCATGTTTTACGAGCGAGTAAAAGCACGCAATCACTGGGGACGAACGCAGCCGAAGCAGAGATGAAATGATCCGGCCAACTCCGTGACACAAAGGGTGCATGCGATAAGATCTCCCCATGTGCAATGCCTGCAGTCGATGGCTCAAGCAGAGAGGAAATGCCCCGGCCGTCTTTCGTCGGGGAGGTGGGGGTTGCGTCGCTTGAGCAGCAAATGTGGACTTTGACCATAAGAGCGTGGTCACTCGCGTGCGCGTTATCTTGGCAGACATCAATGCAAACGGCCCGTTTACTTCGCGTTGAGATGACAGACAACACGAAAACCACTTCGCTCCCTGAAGCTGCCGTATTCCCTTACACCAGCGTTTTGTAGAGTTACACGAGATCGGGTCCAAAGAGTTAGCTGCTAGCCCGTCGTATAACATTACAATTTGTTGCTATCGCATTCATTGCTTCGCCCTTGTGGCAAAACTGTGATTGCTTCGCGCCGTCACCAACATCACAGAGATCGTGTCAGGTGATAATGATGACAGGAGCTCGCTTGGGCACGCCACGTCGCGGATGACAGCGGCACATGAAGGCGCCAAGGACCGCTTGGGGCAGTTTCGGTGCAATAATGAGTTTTGGAGCAGGATGGCGCAGCAGAAGCGGATTGGTGCAACGAGGCGCCATTTGCGCAGCACTTCCACCCTTAACCCTTTGAGGGTCGAATTTTTTCGCGAAATCCAGTCCAAAAATGTGTAATTTTTTTATTGCTGAAATAAATTCTTCAGATGATTCTATTTAAGAAAAAGATAGTCTAAAGCTTTTTTCGTGACCGTAAAGTGACAAAAAAAATCATTTTTGTTGCTACATACACATGGTTTATTCGTAGTAAAATCAAGCAAAATCTTAAAAAAAAAAAAGAACCTTAACTGTTTTTTATAAATAAAAATTATGCATTGCATTAAACATAGCTCGCAGACACAAAAATAAGCTCACCAGGGTACTTTTCAGGTTAAAAATGTTCGTGTTGTAACACTAAAAACTAGAGCTGTGTGAATAGCAAAATTTTGGGTGCGAAGCGAATTCGAATAATAAAGACTGAGTGCGAATCGAATCGAATAATTTCGAATAATTTTCGAACATTTCTCAAACATTTTTCGAATAATTCGAAGTGAAATTACAGAAAAGGTTTCAGAGAATCCCTAAGTATGTTCTTGTGAGATCGCAACATGAAAGTGTTCCTTTTCGCTAGGTTGATGAAGTGCTGGTGGGGTCATATTTCATAGTTGTCTTTCTTATCAAGAGTGAGGCAATGTAGAGGCCGAATTGTATTTATGTACATGATTTGGTGCAACCAAAGTGTCGCCGACAACACTTTACACGTGATAGGCAGAGATGCCATTTCCTCAGCCTCTCCTTCTCTTTGAACTGCTGTGGAAGGCCAACTGATGTGGCGGACAAGGGTGTGCTCCCTTCAAGTCCGGAGTTCCAAATCTGCCTCGTAGACGTCGATATATAAGAACATCTGAAATTTTGGATGCTAAAAAGCTTTGGCATCCGATTTTTTGGACTTCCTGCCCAAATTTTAGGTCCAAAACAGCATTAATTGAGCCCCCAACTCTGAAACATCTTTCATCTCCATATTGGAACCAGCGTTTTCTTGAGTTGATACATTTGCGACCGTAGCGGAGCTTGAAAGGCAGCTTTGCCGCAATACGGGGGTGTGATGAGGTGAAGCAGACTGGAAATCTAGGGACCACTTCCAAACGGACGTTGACTGTCTTTTGGCTAAGTTTGACCGTCACGGACCTTGAAAGGCAGCTTTGCCGCAATACGAGAGTGTGATGAGGTGAAGCATATTGTAAATCTGAAGGGGTCACTTTCAACCGGACGTTGACTGCATTGGTCTTTGGGAAGTTCGAATAGCTCGAATAGTAAAATTTCAGTGTGAATCAAATCGAATAGCAAACACTATTAGAAAAATATTCGAAATTTCGAATATTCGCACACCTCTACTAAAATCTTTTCAGCGTGTTCTAGTCTTTGAAGCATGGCTCGCCGCGCATGCTTTTCAGATGTCGCTCCTTGATCGTCATCGGAGTCTGAACTCGTCAAAAAATCCTGGTCTAACAAACTGAAATCCAATGAATCAGATTCTGATTCGGCACTTGGGGAATAGTCCGCATTGGAAGAATCGCTGCTCGACTCACCAGCAGCAGAGCAATCGGCGCGCGCTTCCATAGCGTAAGCGAACTCCGTCAGTGAGCGCACGGAAGAAAACTCTATGGTTGTGCACCCGTCCGGAAAGCAAAACGGTGAAAAGGCTACAGTAATCCTTCGTCCTTATCGCCAACAAGACGTTAGTTTTTCCGAGACCACAAAACAGGAAACGCAATCACGGCGGCGTCGTTTGTGCAATTTAGCGCCGCACCGAAACAGATGTAATCGCGCCCCGGGGAGCAATAAACGAGAGAGTAACAAGCGGTCACCCTTTGAGAGATTAGAAACCAAACAGCCATCAGCTTCGCGGGTGCAAGCAAGCGACAACTAAAAGTCCCTAGATTTTTCCCAGGGAAAAATCTAGGGACCGCGCGGCGCATTCTGACGCGCAATGAAAGCCGCCGCGCCTCTTGGAAAGGAAAAAAAAGGAAGACGGAGAGACATCGGCGCATTAAAAAAATTCCATGTATTTCCCAGAATAGGTGGCAGCACATTTCAAGCAACAGAAATGATCGAAGAAGGCACGCGTTTGAATTCAACCGCGCAGCGGGTGCGCTCGGTTGCGCAAGCGATAGCCGGCGCGCGGCACGCCGTTTTGCGAAGCATAAAAGAAAGCAACAACGGAGACACATCGGCGCATGAAAAAAATTCCACGTATTCCCGAAGCGTGGCTGCACATGCAAAGCTAGAGAAATGATCGAAAAGGCGCGCACTTTAAACTAGCTGCATCGCGAATGCGCTCGGATGGGCAAGCGATAGCTGGCGCGCCGTTTTGGGAAGCAAAAAAAAAAATAAAATACAACGGAGAGACATTGGCGCATGAAAAAAATTCCACGTATTGCCGAAGTGTGGCAGCACAGGCCAAGCAAAAGAAATGACCGAAAAGAGCGTGCGTTTTAAAAATAAACGCTATGCCGTGCATGCACGACGAAAACCGTTTTTGGTACCAGGAAGCTTCTGCCGTACATGTACGGCGAAAACCCCTCTAGGGGTTAAAATACAAACAGATCTCAAAGAGCTCGAATGTGTCTGCTTTACCTGAATCAAGTAATTAAACAGCATAAATCTTAATGAATTGTCCTTTGACCACAAACCAATAATTATTCTGTGCCAACTGCTTTTATAATCCATCCTTGCCCCCACACATTAGCTAGTAACAATGGATGCCACCTCTTAAGAGTCTTGCATGGGGGGGGGGGGGGGGGGGGGGGGGGGGGTTAGTCCAACGAACCCCATTGCAAGCCTCTAAAGCCCAGCTAACCCTTTCAACCCGAATATATTTAGTTTGTTGCGTACATGTCCATTACATGTACATAAGTATGTAGATACAAACACACACACAAATGTACATGCCACTTCCTGAAATAAAATCCTGGCTATGCCCCTGGAATTGCCATATAGCAAAACTGAACAAATGGGTTTGTCTAAAACGTGCAATTACACTTGCCAACAACATTTCTTAGCAATGAGGCGAAGGCTACAGAGCCAAATTGTGCTAATGAATGCAGTCCCACAATGCACTCGTGTTTTCTACTTAAAAAATAACATTACTTGATGTTCTACAGGAAGCTACTTAAGAGGGGACACTGGTCCTTAGAAATGAAAGATTGTGGAAAAAGTAAGTTTTGTTTAATGGTGTTTTTGTAACACACAGGCATTGCCACAAGTACTGACCAGGTTTCTGACACCTTGGTTTAATATTTCAGCCATGATAGTAATTTAACACAAAGACACGCTATATTCTGACTGAAAAAAAAAAGCACCAAATATAGGCTCTTTCATGCCATCCTACTGCTGAATGCTGCAGCAGTAAGCATGCAGGTTATATCCCTGGTGGCTACTGACCATCTAACAAAATATTTTAGTCAGCTCAGACCACTTATAACCTAGGGTGTGGCGAATATTCGAAAGTTCCGAATATTCGTCGAATATTACATTCGAAATATTCGTATTCGATTCGAAAATCGTTGTATTTGAAAAGTTTCAAATATTCTATAACTCCGATATTCGAAAATTCGAATATGCGATCGATATCATGCATAAAATAACTCGTCTTCCACATTTCTGCTGCGTTCGTATCGCTAAAAACGTTGCCGAGAGGAGCGATAAACATCGTAAGTACACTGAGGCACGATATCTGCTGCGACGAGCGCCCCAATACGTATGAGTTTATTGCTGGTGCATCTCCGACGTGCAGCGCTGTTGGCGATCATGTACCGTACATTTTCAATATTATGCGGCCGTAACATGCCGCACTACCACTCGTTCACTATGCGGGACCACTTCTGAAGAAAGACAGTGACCCATGTGACTGGGTGGCGGACTGTAGGCACCTTCAGATACCCCATCTGGCAAAGCTTTGCCCCATGTACCTCCCTATACCAGCCACTTCTGTTTCAAGCGAACGTGCCTTTTCAGTGGCAGGGGGGGGGGGGGGGGTTGTCTCTGTTACAAGGGAGCGCCTGCTGCTGATCATGTGGAGCAACTCATATTTCTTCATGATAACATGTAATCATTACTTTCATTGTGCCGTGATATTTGCTTGTGTTGTGATGTGCATTGTACTAGCCTGGACATTGTGTTCTGGAGATAGCAGTGTATGTTGTGTTGCCAGTCAGGCTGTTAATGTTTTTTTTCGAATAGCTACATGTTAAATAAAATATCGTTACTGTGGAGGCATTTTTCCTTTGATATTCGATATTCGATTCGATATTCGAAGGTGGATATTCGTATTCGATTCGTATTCGAAAATTGATATTCGCACACCCCTACTTATAACGCTTACAGTGCAGTACCGGCTATAATGCGGTTTTTCCTGACTCCCGTTTGCTCTCCCATAGAACTCCATGTATACGCATACCGCTTATTGTGCAGACCCCGAGATGAAAGACCGGTTATAATGCGGCTGCCGGAACATTCTCAGAGATGCGAGGGTGCGAGCGTGCTTTCAGCGGAGATGCGCCGGCGGGGGGAGAGAGAGCGACGACGGCATTACAAAGGAGGAGGGGACGCGGAACGAACGAACAAGGAGCGGGGGGAGAAAAAAAAAGGGGATGGCTGTGGGGGACAGCAGCCCGGCGCAGGTGCGTGGTGTGAGGAGGGGGAGCGGTTGCGCGGCCGACGAAGCCTTTGCCCCCTTCGGCCGCTTGAGATGCGCGCTTCGTCGTTGCTTCGTCGTAGAGCGCAGATATCGCGCGTGCAACCTCGATTCCCCTGCAAGTAACTATGCTTTGAGACGCGATTGAGCTTTCGCCTTTGCCACCAACAGGCGGACTTACAAGCTTGAAAGACTTTTTCAGGATAGCTGCCGCGGCTGTTCTCCCGATCGCGAACCGAAACTTCGTTTCGCGCGTGATGCCCTCGGTTTAGCTCGCGAGTGCGATCTCTTCTACTCCCGATCTCCGTGTTGCCTAGGGCAAGCTTCTCGCGGTGGCATGCCAAGTTGCAACGCGCACGCTAGGCCTAACGAGCGCTAGCTGCCATGTCGGCGGCCGCGGACTACAGAAGTTGCGGTTTGGTGCCGAGTCAATGAACATTTTGCAATTGTTGCATTTAGAAGGGGTGACTTACATCTTTACGAAAACGCGGGCGTGCGTGTGAAACACTCGAGTGGTGGTTTGTGGTCGCCACCGTTTTCGACATCGCGGACGCGCAAGGTGTTACCGCGGCGACTTCTAGTGACGGCGCATTTTTCCGCGTTCGTTATGTCGGCACCGCAGGTCCGCGGACGCTAACAGTTCAACATTTTCAAATGTAAGCAGATGCAAACTTACGCCCCAGTCGCATGCCGCGATAGTCGGAATCGCGCGCCTGCCAGTTGGTCATGTTTTGTACACGTGCAGCCTTTCAAAAATGTTGTTTTGGTTATAGTGCGGCGGTACCGCTTATAGTGCGGATATTCGCGACTCCGGTGACTTACGTTATAAGCGGTCTATGCTGTATCTGCTGTTACATGAATTTCAAAATTAGCTTTATTTGTTTTCAAAACTGACCATGACTGCACTGCTTCATTAAATTCAGTAAAGGAGGCCTTAATGAAGTTCATAAAACACACTCCCCCCTTAAAAGAGGACGCAGCACACGCCAGTGAGATATTTATATTTGTTTCACTTTATGCATAGTCATTTCACGTTTTTGCAAATGTGAGAATGTCGCACATTTGAGGCATGTGTACCTGAAAGGCTAAATGATGTCTGCATATCCAGGTGAGCCTCCATCACATTCTGGCTCCTCTTTACTCAGCTCAAAAAACTTGTGACGAACGCCACTCACAAATGGCTGTCCGAGTCGACAAAGCAAATGGTATGCAATGCCTATGTCACGGACGTAATAATAATAATAATAATAATAATAATAATAATAATAATGTAATTATTGGGGTTTAACGTTCCAAAACCACAATATGATTATGAGAGATGCCGTAGCAGAGGGCTCCGGAAATTTCGACCACCTGGGGTTTTTTAACGTGCACCTAAATCTAAGTAAGTACACAGGCCTCAAGCATTTTTGCCTCCATCGAAAATGCCGCGACCACGGCCGGAATGCCCATGTTACGAAAACATCCCTTTCCACAGAAGTACGAAATGTGCAGAAGCTCCACCCCTTTAGCTTTTCCTCCATTGCCAGAAAAGTTGTCCATGAGTATAGGGCTTACAATGCAAGAATTTTCCTTCCCTGTCACAAATTCAAGTCCAATAAATTCAAAATGCGCCTATACATAATAGACACAATGCTAGAATTGTGATTAGTACGGAGTATGTACAGCGCAATGAAACAAAGACAAGAGAAGACACACAAACGACAGACTGGCGCTGTTCTTTTTTTATTTTTCCCCCTTTCGTGAGACAGGAAAGAGCCCAATGTAGAAGAATTTGTTCTAGAAGGATCCGTTTATGGGTGAGTTGGTACATGTCTTGATATATACGGAGTATGTGTAGCGCAATGAAACGAAGACAAGAAGACACACAACGGTATGACTCCTACCACCACACCGCTGCTTTTACATAACTGAAGCATGTTCATGATGAATGCACATGGGAGAGATGTTTACATGTACAATTGCAATTCACAATCCATTTTAGATGGTAAGCAGCTTTTGCTCGGGGCTGTGTCCAGTCCTTCCCTCACGTGTCCGCTCCCCACTGCGCATGCGCCAACTCTCCTCTCCCGTTTCTCTCTCTCCGCCACAGCTGTGCGCTCGTAGATAATGTTGGCGCTCAGCTCGCTCAGCGTTGCACTCTCCTTCGCAACGGCAGCTATGGAGGCTCGCGAAGCTGGACGTTAACGGCAACGCCGGCAAGCGAATCTAAAGCTGCGACGCAACGCGAAGCCTGAAGCCCAGGGGGGGGAGGTAACAAAAGTGTACCCAACATATACACAACTCCACCACACAAATGAAACATACAAATCGACACAATGGAAACACAAGTGACACCTAGCGCTGCTTCACATCCCCACATGGTTCCCTTTAGTGGGAGATGGTGTAATTTTTTTTTGCAAACAACACCTTACCATTACAACACAAGCAAAAATCGTAATTTCTCACCTCATGATTATCTGTGACGATGCTTTACGTCCTCTGCACCTTGAAGAAATTAAACCATACACTGCTATTAGCAACTGCTACCTTTCTAAGTAAGCATGATTGGGTATAATTACTGTGAAGCAGGTAAACAAAATAAAAGGAATTGTGCTTGTGGAAAATGCTAACAAGCTTGTTTATGACCACCAATTGTTTAATACTACTTCAAGTTAATATAGGTACCCCATGCAGGCTTGCCAGTATGAACAAAATTAGAACTTTTAAAATAGACACTTTATGCAATTTCTTAACGTTATACAAAGCAGTATGTTCATCTATTAAAATAAGTTCATTGAAAAAGCAAGGTCATCTACTTGAAAAAATTTTATTCCCACACAAAACCATTGCTTAATTTATTTTCATTAGCTTCTACTTAGTTCATTATTTTCTTGCCCTTGACACCCCTGTACGTCGCCAGTCCAGCCCTCTGGTCAAAAGTCTGGAGGCCCCTGCTTCATGCCCCACACTAAAGACTCGCCTTGGCCCCAACCGTTATAGTTCCTTGCTAGGAGTAAGGGTTGGGCAAGTTGGTTTATTGTGCAAATAAGGGAAAACGGCGCTGAATTTTGGACGAAACACAAAGACAGACAGACGACAGGCGCTGTCGTCATCGTCTTCCTTTGTGTTGTCCAAAATTCAGCACTGTTTTCCCTTCTTACAGTTCCACAAATACACACATTCCACAAGGCCGTATGGCAAAAGGATGGTAGGCCTGCATTAGTAGTGAAGCTTGCCTTCCAGCAGCCCAGCAAGAAATCTTTTAATTTATCCTATCCCACTTAATAATTAGGTAAAAAAAATGTGATGAAAACTCACTAGACAGCACCCAACGATTTCCAGTGCATGACAAAAATTTGCAATAGGTCCCTGCAGGAGGCCCTAAACTTAAAAATGCTAACGAAATACTAAAGAATACCAAAAACTGTTTTACCTTGACATTACAGTGAATAGCTTTTGAAATTATGCTTTTCACATGTCTAATAGAAGAAATATCACAAGCCTCATATGCCAGTTTACAAAGTGAGAACAGGGTGAAATTTACATAAACGCTGTTGCACAGTCACATCTATAAAAACAGAATCTGCATTCACTCCATGTACCTGTTCATCCATGTCATGGCTGTTATGCGTTTATCTTTTCCCCACCTACAAAAAGCAAGAAGGCCTTATTAGACAAGCATGCAACACTTTCTTGAATAAACAATGTGGTCATACTACAAAGGGGTATTGCAGTGAATTTCAGTTTCAGATTAGCCTTGTAGACAAGTCATACAGTTGAAAATTATGTCAGGGTCCCATACGAGCTTATACTGCCTACAGTCCGTTAAAGTTTCAGTGGCCTAGCTTACTTAGAGGCGGCATGTACTAACAAACATTTTTCGCCTAGTGGGAACAGCCTCTTTCAAGTAAGTGCAGCAATTATGCAAACAGGTAAAATATCACCCTCTGCTGGTCTGGGGACACAGAATATCCACCAGACACTATAAGGACAACGCAAACAAGAAGCACCATGTGTCCAGTATCTCTACTACATCTCAATCAGCCCCAAACCAAAGCCATCAAAAAGCAGAAAAGACAAACCCGTTGCCAAAAAACAGCATCACAGCTCCCAGGCTGGTGCGCATGCTTCATTGTCAGAAATAAATTCAGAGATCCGACGTTGTCACACTCACTACTGCCACTGGTAGTAACCAATATTCACGTACTGCCACCTTTATGATTGCAAGATGCACACTCCCGCATACTCATTGAAATGTCTTCGCCGTATGAAAACGAAAATAAACTACAGCGGACTCTTTCTAGAGGACCCGCAGGCACCAAGGAGGTGTTTTACTTTACAGGAGTTCCATTTACTGAGAGACAAAGCTGAAGGATAAGGTGGCAACTACTTGTTGCATATAAGAAAATAACTTGTAGAGCATAAAGACCTTGCAAAGCAGAAACAGACTTAACAAATAAAAAGTAGCCACTGACTAAGTATCACTGGACAGCAACTGACTAGCACTTCATCTAACTGCAATTCTCACTCCGAGCCTCCTCCGCCAAATCACCAAGCAATGTTCAATACAGTGAAACCTCGGTGACACGATCACAGCTCACGAATTTCGGTGGTGATACGAATTTTTCGTGGTCCTGGCCAAGGCCTATTGCCTGCAATGTAATGGAGTACGGTTGTTTCGCAACGATTTCACACAGCGACGTTTGATGACGAACGTAAGCTACCGCCCAGGTACGAAGAGGTGCTGTCCGCGCTGTCGCGGAAGACGCGCCAAGCACGTGCTGAGCGCGGGAATGCAAGCGTGGGCATTGCGCGCCGCAGCGCCAAATCGTCAGAATCATGGTGTAAGAAAAACACCTTCGCTTCCGTGTCAGAATAAACCTTCAGGTACGGGTCACGGCCTCCGAGATTGTGTGCGCGAATCTTTGAGGCTCTTATGTGCCTCCGTGTGCCTTCGCGTTGAGATTACAGAGGACATTAGCGCCATTGCTTTTTTTTATAATGCCTCGACGTGGCTGCGGTCGTTGTACTGTGTTACACGTAACCTGCCCGTGCATCAGACATCCTATGAAAGGTGGACGAGGACTGAAAGAAGGCGAGAACCGTCTTGGCGAAGGAGTCAGGCCTCACAACGTCAACATGCATGACTTGTGCGGGCACGGCCGTAAATTTCCAAAAAAAAACGTCCCCAACACCTCCGCGATAACGAAATCATAACACAGGACCGTGGTTCTGTAAATTGTGGCCTCGATCCATCGCGTCAAAGCACTTCTGTCGTTACTTTCGCTGCAGTACTGCGGTGTTATGCAAAAAAGTATTTTTTCGGCAAATAAGAGGCTTATTTCTAGAAATCCGTATGGATTCCTTGTGGCTTCGTGCTGCTACAAACGGGTGGTGTGTCTATTTTCTCTCTCTTAACCTTCCGCCACCTTGCGGGTTTCCGCAGAACTGATTTGCAATACGTGTCCAGTTGCTTCGAGTTGTCGATGGATTCGCCCCGCGCTGCCAATTGCTAGCTTCCTGGTTAGCTCAATTGGTTAGAGCGACCGCCCCAGATAGGCGTTGGTCCCTGGTTCGATCCCCGGACCAGGACGAATTTTTCGGCAACTAAGAGGCTTTATTTCTGAGAAATCCGTATGGATTTCCTCGTGGCTTCGTGCTACAAACGGGTGGTTGTCTATTTTCTCTCTCTTAACCCTTCCGCCACCTTGCAGGCTTCCGCAGAACTGATTTGCAATATGTGTCCAGTTGCTTCAAGTTGTCGATGGATTCGCCCTCGCGCTGCCAACTGCTAGCTTCCTGGTTAGCTCAATTGGGAGCGACCGCCCGGATAGGTGTTGGTCCGGGTTCGATCCCCGGATCAGGACGAATTTTTCGGCAACTAAGAGGCTTTATTTGAGAAATCCGTATGGATTTCCTTGTGGCTTCGTGCTACAAACGGGGGGTGGTTGCCTATTTTCTCTCTCTTAACCCTTCCGCCACCTTGCGGGTTTCCGCAGAACTGATTTGCAATACGTGTCCAGTTGCTTCGAGTTGTCGATGGATTCGCCCTCGCGCTGCCAATTGCTAGCTTCCTGGTAGCTCAATTGGTAGAGCGACCGCCCCGGATAGGTGTTGGTCCTGGGTTCGATCCCCGGACCAGGACGAATTTTCGGCAACTAAGAAGCTTTATTTCTGAGAAATCCGTATGGATTTCCTTGTGGCTTCGTGCTACAAACGGGTGGTTGTCTATTTTTCTCTTCTTAACCCTTCCGCCACTTGCGGGTTTCCGCAGAACTGATTTGCAATACGTGTCCAGTTGCTTCGAGTTGTCGATGGATTCGCCCTTGCGCTGCCAATTGCTAGCTTCCTGGTTAGCTCAATTGGTAGAGCGACCGCCCCGGATAGGCGTTGGTCCCGGGTTCGATCCCCGGACCAGGACGAATTTTTCGGCAACTAAGAGGCTTTATTTCTGAGAAATCCGTATGGATTCCTTGTGGCTTCGTGCTACAAACGGGTGGTTGTCTATTTTCCCTTTCTTAACCCTTCCGCCACCTTGCGGGTTCCGCAGAACTGATTGCAATACGTGTCCACGCTGCTTCGAGTTGTCGATGGATTCGCCCTCGCGCTGCCAATTGCTAGCTAGCTTCCTGGTTAGCTCAATTGGTAGCGCGGACCGCCCCGGATAGGGTTGGTCCCGGGTTCGATCCCCGGACCAGGACGAATTTTCGGCAACTAAGAGGCTTTATTTCTGAGAATCCGTATGGATTTCCTTGTGCTTCGTGCTACAAACGGGTGGTTGTCTATTTTCTCTCTCTTAAAGGGACACTAAGGCAAATAACAAATTTTATGGTCCAGAGTGAAGCCCAATGTATGACCACTTCTAAAACGG
The DNA here is from genome assembly GCF_013339695.2 of Rhipicephalus sanguineus. NCBI lineage: Eukaryota > Metazoa > Arthropoda > Arachnida > Ixodida > Ixodidae > Rhipicephalus > Rhipicephalus sanguineus. The sequence goes on from NC_051176.1 coordinate 167,333,379, forward strand.
CAATATTATCAAACAGCAGTGCCCTACTTACCGAAAAATTAAGCTAATGTATCACATGATGAGCGCCACGAGTGGGACATTTTCGAAGTGATCCCGATGACGTATGGAAGTCGGCCTACAATAAATCACTAGTAATCAAACTAGCAGCAGTAAAAAAAGAGCATTCCGAGCATCAAAAGACGTAATAAAATGCTGTTTGTTCGTTTGCACTTGATTCATGGAAACAAAACCTCCGTGGCGTTGCCATGGGGAACGGCGCGCGTGGTTCAAAGGTTCCGTTTTCGCCGAATTGCGCTTCGCCCGTCTCAGTGAGAGTTTCGGGATCGCGTACTGCCGTGCGTGTTTTGCGCGCTCGTGAAAGTCGCTCTGACAGAAAGTTCGACAAAATGCCGCATGCGTGTGATATTGCCTGTGATGCCCGAATGGTGCACAACGCCAGTGCTGCAGCAAGGAAACCGGTTTGTCTTCTCACTGGGTGCCGCGGAATGAACCCTTACGCTCAAAGTGGCTTAGTGTCATGCCATTGCGCCAGTGTGCTAAACAGTCAACACCTCTGCGTGTGTGCTCGCTGCACTTTAGTACTGAGGATTACGAGACCAACCGTAACTTGGTGAAGGCTTTGAATGTGCCCATCCGAGCAAGTCTTTGCCGCAGCGCCGTTGTTGCTACTGTGGGTCCCGCTACTTCCACTCGGCTGCTACTAGTGTCGGCGGCCGCGCAGTAAAAGCGGGCAACATTGGGCACGGCAGCAGTGACGTATGAAAGTCGTATTTTCAGGCGGGAGATTTGAAGCGCGCTAACGCGATGCGGACCACTAAAAACGTGATTTTATTTCAAAATAAGCACTTCCTTGGCACAAAAGCAGCACTACGAGGTTTCTGGAGCGCTATTTCAACAATCAACGTCGACTTAATATTTGCCTTTAGTGTCCCTTTAACCCTTCCGCCACTTGCGGGTTTCCGCAGAACTGATTTGCAATACGTGTCCAGCTGCTTCGAGTTGTCGATGGATTCGCCCTTGCGCTGCCAATTGCTAGCTTCCTGGTTAGCTCAATTGGTAGAGCGACCGCCCCGGATAGGCGTCGGTCCCGGGTTCGATCCCCGGACCAGGACGAATTTTTCGGCAACTAAGAGGCTTTATTTCTGAGAAATCTGTATGGATTTCCTTGTGGCTTCGTGCTACAAATGGGTGGTTGTCTATTTTCTCTCTCTTAACCCTTCCGCCACCTTGCGGGTTTCCGCAGAACTGATTTGCAAAAAGTATACTAAAATTGGAAGGGGCTACTGCTCTTGCGGGTCACAACGCACCTGGTTCATTAATTAAATACGCACGTACGGACCGTATATTTAAGAGTGCTAGTATGATTGCCGACGTCTAAAAACTTGACTGACAATCATTCAGGGTTCTTCCTGATGTTGCTGCGGCCCTGAAATACAATAAATGAAAATGTACGCCAGCTTTCTTTTGTCGCATGCTAATTTTCCATGCTTTCTGGTGATACGAATTTCGGATGATACGAGTATTTTTGGTAGTCCCGCGAGATTCGTATCACCGAGGTTTCACTGTATTCTTTTGGTTCATCAGCCACAAATTCAATCTCTATGGACCCTGTTAACACTTTCGTGACCGCGCCTATTCTCATCGATAGTATGCTATCGATGACTTCAAGATCAAGTTTTGGCACTCTTTGAGCGGTTCTGGACAGCTAACGCAATACAAAGCATAAAATAACATGTTTTTTATCACTTTTGTTTGAGTGTTTGTTTTTTCCACCGCGGGGAGATTTTTAAAGCTCGTTCGCAGTTGGGTAGGTGAGCGCTTGTTGTTTCGAGCTTCGTGTCGACGCCGCTCGCGGGTGCTCCACAGAAACGGCGAATTTCGACAGATTCCGATTAATATGAGCGGTAATCTCTGGATGATGGTAGCACCACAGACACAGAAGATGACTTTGATTCGCTTCAGTACGGACGGCGAAAGTGCGTCAAACCTCCCCGGAACATCAGCAGCTATCCGCCGTAAGTTTCGTCTTCTCCTCGGGTCGTTTTATCGCTGCCGCGCGTCGATGTAAACGTATCCGGTGTGTTCTAAAAATAACAGCTATTATCTGCAAGGTGTTAACTTCGTTCGGACGGGAGCATTTGGCGCCGGCTGCAGAAAGAGTGCAGTTCTCTTCGTGAAGACGGCGTGGAGCACACTTTGACCCAACGCTCCGGTGTGCTGCGCGGCGGCGTCTTCGTGTTGTTTTTTACCGCAGAAGTCGTCAGAGAGATATGCAACCACACAGATAAGTATGCGTGGATGCATACTTTCGAAAAGCCCGCATACAGTGAGAGGGACGGATCTATGGAGGGAGGTTACTGAAGAGAAGATGAGCAAGTTCGTTTCACTCCATGTGTACATGGTAATCGTTGAAGTCTAGCGCTTGCATTGGTGTTGGTGTCAACGACACATATTTCCAGGCCTTTGTCCACCGTCAGTGATGCCACGGAAAAGGTTCAAGGCTTTTTGAGTGTCTCTGATCTGAAGACGACGACCGTCGCATCCCACGAGAAATCTTCACCCCGTGTCTTCTCTATTGCAACACATGAACGATTTTTCTACGCTATGTTTTAACCCCGTCAGAACCTTTCAGTGGATGAGAAAATGGTGAAATGTGAAGGTCGGTATGGTATTCGGCAGTATATGAGCGAGAAAGAGGTCGAATGAGGGTACAATTATGGATTTTTGCAGATTTGGAACAAACTACACTGTTCATTTCAACAAATACACAGGAAAATTGAAAAATACCAGAACTGCAAACTATGCTAGGAAAGTTGAACAGAAATAAATTTTTTTTTCCCGAAACATGCGCAGCCAGCCTTTGTTTCACCGCGTCGAGAACCTGCATCGCGCGGTGGCATGGTGGGTACTAGTGCCTATATTCTTGTATTTATGTAAATAATCTGTGCACTTACAGAGCTTATATTTCCATTATTATTCTACGAGGGCTTTGCGTTCAAAATGTATATTTCGATTTTTTTAAATGTTGAAGCATTGCAGAGTAGCATTGATGTTTTTATGAATCCTTCTTTCTTTCTGATGCATTTTTCTTTGTTCGATAATTTTTTTATTAAATTTGAAATAAATTCGTTGTTTGGGATTAATACTCTTGGAAAGACCCATTCTTCCTCTATCATTTGATACCCTACACGTTAGCATCAATTATATTATGTGGCAGGAAAAAAATATTTCCTGGACTAGCCAAAAACAACCGATTTTTCCGTGGTCACGAAAGTGTTAAGGGTGCTTCTGGGGTGCCAAACTTCGTAGCAAACGATCTATTTGTGATGCCACCACTGTTGAATTCATGTGCAACTTCCAGCTTTGTCTCCAGTATGGAGTATATTATGTGGGTGTTTCAGTGTGGCTGTTGGAAAAGCTTGGGAGCTCACTGACCAGAGACGGCAGAGCCAACCAAAACCACGACTTCAGTAGAAACAATGAAGGATCAACCATCACCAATGAAAGAAACGTTAAGAACCACCGCGTAGCGCATTATCTTGATCATACAACAATGCGGCTGAAATGGCCTGTTTTGTTTCGTTTCTGGTGATTCTCACTGTTTCATTTATCTGAAGTCACAAAAATGGTCGTTACATTTAACGTATATTTTTTTAGCATTGCATGAATACAAAACTAATCGCAGATGACGTGGCACTTGTGCATGTGCCTTCTTTGTCCGCATTTTTTTCGGGCAGTTTTCGTCATAATGGATTACCAACTTGCCCAGTGCTCAGTTCTTATAATCGTACATGTGGTTGGTTTTCTGTTTAAAGGGACACTAAAGAGAAAAACGATTTTTCATGTATTAGTAAATCACTCTTTCACAATACCAAAAAAAAGCAGGCTTGCTGCGAGAAGACGCTTGGTAAGCTATAAAACACGCAAAAAGAAAAGGCAGGTGGCGATGCCACCATGAAGTTCCTGCATAAGTCGACGTGACATCGTAGATTTTGATGGCATCTACCATGGCCCACGTAGTTACTAATGCGTGAAAATTAAGTGCATTATCTTCTGAAGAAGCCAGAGGCATAATATAGCAAGTTTTAGGAAACTTTGTTGAGCCAATGTGCCAAAAATATAATAAAACACTTTGAAATCCGTGACGTCAACATCGGAGATTTCGGGAGGAAATTTAAAAGTAAAACTTGACGTCCATTTTCTCATCTATTAATAAACCGATGGTTGTGAAGTTAACAGTAGAGTTGCCAGAGTACAATTTAACAGCCTAAACTAACTTAATGTTTAACTTTAGTGCCCCTCTAAGCAGCAGCTCTGTATATCAAGATTCCACATTACTCGGAAAATGTGTTCCTTAGATTACGATCCAAATATCGCAGCAAGTCCGTAAAAGCACCGGAAACCCAGGGGTACTGGCACAAAATGCATGGAGCCACTTGTCAGTAATACATCTGTGGTTAATTGATAACGTTGTAGCTTTGTCAGCCACACTCCTATCTAATGCAAGATTGTTTCAATCTATTTTTTATAGAAGGTATACTAACGCATTCTTATGTTTGTGAGGATTTAAAAAACAGCTTTATCATGTAGCAAGTTCGTCAGCATTATCATAAACTCAGCCTTGGTTACATTCAGTAAAGCCTCCTCTCGTGTCTAATCGTCATACAAAACACATCAACTCAGCATCAAAAACATGTCATGAGAAGGACTCACGAGGCATGCCTTAGTGGGGGACTCCATGGTAAGTTCAACCACGTGGGGTCCTTTATTAACGTGCACTTAAATATAAGCACATGGGAGTTCTCTGCATTTTGCCCCCATTGAAAGTCGGCCGCCGTGGCCGGGAATCGAACCCGTACTCTCAACAGTTCTGGCTGCATGCCACTGGCTTAAAGCGCCGGTGGTATTCCAAGTGGTGTAACGAGAAATATTGTTTCAAGGAAGGGGACACTCTTGAATGTGGATCGGGTGCTATGCAGGCGGGTGTGCCGCACGTCGTCCTACGGTAGGTGTGCCAGAAATTTCGGCAGGAAAATGTGCCAGTGAGTCACACACTAGCTTATACTGCAGCACCCACGTTGTTCCATTCCTTCCCACACGAGGGGCCTGGTTAAAAAAAGTGCAGTCCACACGTCAGCGAAGCTGACCGCACGTGATCATTTTGGGCAGGTGTTTCGAAGTGATGAAAAAAGTGGTCATAATTAATGATGCTAGCATTATTTAAGCATTATGTTAGAGAACTTCTGATTCAATTTCAGGATTATCAGACACAGATCTACTCATTAAAGCATAAAAAACGCAAACAAAAATTGGCTGTTATGCGCTCTTTTGAGACTGTATGCAGAAACTCCCGATTGGGAAATTGTTTTATACAGCAAAACCCCATCAATATGCACCTGTATTAAAAAGCACAAGCAATTAAGACATAGTTGCGGTGAATCGCCGACCAAGACACCACTGAGTATGGCATTTAGTGTATACCGTGATCACTTTTCGTCAAGTTAACTGCGCCCTCGACTCGCAGTGCTGTCAATGCCACAATACACACAAAATATCTGCCAGTTTTTCGGCAAGTGACGACTGGTTGGCATATCTTCAGACTTCAGTGTGAGTGTGGCAATAAGGCCCGTATTCTGAAAAGCTCCTTACCTCAGACCATTTCCTTACCTTACGTGAGGAGCCCTTCATGCCTCCTTATCTTAAGGAGCTCCTTGAGGGAGCCAGCGTATTCTAAAAGCTTCCTTCAACCTTCCTTTCCTAAGGGCCGCCTCAGTAAGGTAAGGCGCCTGTTTCACAAGTCCGGGATCAAGAGTACGTGTGAAATACGGACTAAACGCCCATTTTCAAGCAAGAATAAGGAATATTTTTTTAGGCATAACGATGAATAATAACGTGTAGACTTATTTTGTGGGAAATACTGACTAAATGTCCGTTGTCAAGCAAGAATTAAGGAACATTTCTTGTGCACAATGATGAATGTGTACACTGCTTTTTCGCGATATGGGTGCACAGCCTCTTCCATTTACTTAACTTTCGCCTGTTGCAGAAGACAAAAACAGGATGGTCGAGCAACCTAGGAGCTCATTGCGTTCATTGATGCATTTCAACGGCCTGTTATGTGGGAGCGAGTAATAAAGATCGTTTAAAGAATTGAAGACGTGGGTGAAATTGATTTTCATAACCGAGCAGAGTTAAGTTTGTGAAATCTCACTTTGGTGCAAATTTGACTCGAATGTACTTATGTTCAAGTAAATTATTATGTTTACATTCGAAACAAGGGAGCGTCTATCGGGTCGTGCATCGCGCCTTTGTGGATTGACCTGCTTTATTTTTTTTTTGCTAAACGAGAAAATCTTACAGCAGCGGTTCCCAGGAACCCAAGTCCTGATAGTATTCAGATATATGTGCACTATTTCTTAGTAGTCTAACAGTGTGGTGCCTCGGAGTTGCATTCTGAGTTTTCACAAATGGTCGGAATATTTGAAGAATATCACCCGTCGTCATAACACGTGGTATTCCCCTTTAGGATTCTGTCGGGTTCCTTGACCTTAAGCTCGATTTCACCCGTGATCATGTTTGCTGGACATTAAGCTAGGCTCGTACAAGCTCAATTCCGCACAGTAAGCTTGTCAAAAGGTTTATTGTTCGGGCTTGCTTCTACAACGCATTAAAATAGTCATGCTGCCACAGAGTAGGCGCCAGCTTTCAGGCACAGGTCACTCGCCTGTATCACTACGGATTACTAGTCTCAGTGGCTGAGATAATTCGCAGAAAAGGAAAGGAAGGTTTTCTGGGCATACATTGTAGTGCATACGGCTGCACCCCTGTGTTTGCTGAGACCAATGTGATTTCTCTTACCCGGACGACCGCACCTGTCTTATTGTGGAAGCAGCCCGCATGGCATGTGGAGAATGCCATTGTTAGCCCAATCTATACAAGAACTGCCATTCCTGGAAGACGGCAGCACGAACGGTGGGCGATGAGGGGGGCCTACCGTTTCGCATTCATTGAGTCTGTTCTTTTTTTCTCTATTCTTGTAAAATGCCTTGTCCTCTTCGTGCTGCGCAATCTTAACGAAAAATGTTGACAGCCGTTTGGCTGCACGCTCGAAAACACGCCCTGGCAAGCAATTTTCCAACAACGACGAGGATACAATTATAGCAGGCATGTGCAGAAGTGCAAGGCATCGATCAAAAATAAGAAATCGGACACACTGTTGCTGACAAAGTATTGCAGAGAAGCGCCCTTTCAGTGCAAGTAGCAAGGTAAGGAGGCCTTAAGGTAGCCCTAGAGCTACCCTTAACTTGAGGGAGCACCAAGAAGGGCCTCAGTGAGGGAACCTTAGTAAGGAGCGTCCCAGAATAGTGGTAAGCGTCCTCAAGCAGTTTAAGGCCCCCTCACTGAGGTAAGGAGCGTTTCAGAATACCGGCCTAAGCATTGGAAATGCATGGAGGTGTACTATGGCAACCATATGAACATACATCGTAAGACTTATCACCAGCAACCCTATCATAATGAACATCTTCAACAACCTGTTCGGCAACATATGTGGCATAAGTATTACCATTATAAGCATACTGCGTGCTTTTAAGGTCATTGCGACCAAAAAGTGGCAAAAAAATCAATTTTTTAAAAATGACATGTTTAGTTTCTGCAGGCATTTTTCTATCTGAAAATTTTCACACTCCAGGAAGCCGTAAGTTTTTTTGTAATGTCATTCTGACTGCCCAGATTCTTGGTGCCGCCAAAATGCAGCAGCTGCAAAAAATGGGGAGCCTACTTCGAGGCATCTTTATAATTTGCCAGCACCTGTATCTAAAGCTCTGCTACCAAGTTATGAGCGCCTTATCAAAAAGAGAGCTTCTAGAAATGTGCCAACAGCATAAATGAAAGAATTTGTTCACTTATTTGGGCAGTGGCATACAAGGAACAGCATGCTTTGCTATTTATGTTTGAAACTTCCAACGCCAATGCAGTAACAAAGTTCAATTATGGTAATTTGAGAGCCTCATTAGGTATCTTGGGGGAACTCAATCTGAAATCCAGCCTTCTAAGCACAAAATGGAGGAGTGAGAAGGACAGGTACAAAGCAGCTGAGTAATCTCAAGCATTGCACAGAAAAAGTGTCCAGCTGGCACTAAATAAGGGCCACTACAATTCTAAGCAGCAGTCACATTTTCTAGTGTTATTGGCATCCACACTGCAAATATGCACATACTGATTGTTGTTTTTTGAATAAACTGTGTGTTATCGTTTTTCAATTTTCTCAAATTGTAAATTATGACTCTGTTCGACCTTGAGGCCTAAATATCTTGGTTGCTAGGGCAGGTAGACAGTAATTATTTTTGCAATGAAAACCTGTATGTGTATAGAATCCAAGTATGGAAGCAAAATTTAGAGCACAAAGGGGCCTTTTTTAATTATTTACCTTATCAAAATTGTAACAGGGTGTCACCTGCTTTCAGAATGGAAAGCTCATTCTGCTGTAAATAATAAGAAAGGCAACAAATAGAAACTCTTGACATACTTTCAATCTATAGTCATTAGTCTATATTGCAATATCTTAAATGTTCCTTTAATTAAGCACTTCTTTACCTATTGAGGCCTTAAACATAGGGGGTGAATTTAAGTTATCTCAGGAACAAGCTGGGTTACAAGAAAGTTAATTGCATATTTGAAATCAGCAGAAAACACTGCCCAAGCCAGCGCAGTTTCATCAAGATCACTGAAGAAATAAATTAAAAAAATGTCTAAGATGAGTCTCTCCCCTTAAAGGGGCCCAACAATTTTCCAACACAGCAAGAAAACGCTGCCAATCTGTAGTGAAGGTTCCTATAAACATCTGAGCCAAGTATTATTGCACAGAATGCATTAGAACTACAGCTCAATTAAAGGGACCGACAACTGATTTTTCTCGACACAGTTTTTTATGGCACTACAGGAAGCTCACCCTTTGTAGCGTTTGTAGCTGCGGTGGTTTATCCCGAAAAGCACGTAGTTATTGTATAAGCAGTATTTTTCGATCTGAAAGGCTCCAAACACACATGGAGGCTTGCTCCAGCTACGCTGAGAATTAATAGCGATGCCACTAGCCCTTGTGAAAGCTGTCGTTGTTCTGCTTTCGCAGGAGTTACTGTAACTATGCTTAACCACCTTTATTTTGAGCTTTCAACCATTTTTGAAAATAGCAAGCTGTTACAAATGAGATGTGTGGCTTTATACACCTTCCCGTATAGTACAGCATTGTGTGCGCCTGCGCCCAAGGTTGCCTGCGCCTGTGTCATGGATGGCTTGTCCCGGCGTCGTTACTCTCTCGATACACGAGCCAGCCAGTAATCGAAAACGTAACTGTGCATATGCACGGCCGCACCGAGTTGCAGCGCGTCATTTCTGAGACGAAGTGTACAGTCAAACCTCGATATATCGACACGGACATATCGAATTATTGCCTATATCGAACGGTTCCTATATCACGTGGGAAATCGCATGCATTTTAAATTTTTATTTCGAACGAAGTTTGACGTATAATGGATATATCGAACTCGGCCCACCCCAAACCGCCCGCGCTCCGTTGACAGGCGGCGAGCTTTCCCGCAACTCTCGAAAATAGCGGTAGCGCGGTGGGCGTTTACGACTGCTGCACACATCGATGGCGCCGAGTGCGCCACCTGAACGTAGCGGCATACGCACGCTGCAGCCTTGCAGCAATCACGCACTGCACTTGTTGCACCAGCTCCTCCTTGTAGTATCGCCTGGCATCCGTCGCATCGGTCGTTGTTGTGCTCGTGTGTTAGGCCTGCCGCGCGTTGTGGTGTATGTAGCGATGGCTGCAGACGCGAAGAAACGGACGACCCTGACTTTTGCAGCAAAACTGGAAGCAATCCAGGCTGAAGGCGTGGGATTCGGACCTGGTGCGTATGCCTTATCGTCGATAACTGCACGGCACACCACACCGATGCCCAGCTGAGCAACATCGAAGTGGTATTTCTGCCGCCCAACACCACTTCGAAGCTCCAACCGTTGGACCAGGGCATTATCCGCACATTTAAGTCTATCTACAAGCGTCGGCTGATCGACATTTTGCTTGTAAGACTCCGGATCTGAAGATCTGAAGATCGATCTTTTGGGCGCCATCCAAATGCTCAAGGCGTCGTGGGAAAACGTCAAGCAGTCGACGATGGGGAACCTGCGCTGGAGTTTCCGCCGACAGGCTGCGCCGCCCTGCCGGGCACGGCCGGAAACACTCGGCATACAACAAGTACGAGTGGCTGCTAACGTGAACCATGCCGCCGTGCGCGATCATCAAACGAGAAAAAGAAGCGTCGAGACCGGTGGTATTGTTGTATCCACAAATGCCACAATCAAAAATGTCTTTAATAACAGAAAAAAACAAATAGTCCAGAGCATAGTTGACTCCCTTTGGCCTTGCTTTCCACCGATGCACATGGGTTGCGCTCTGGAAACATCACAAATCTTTTATTTGAAACTGGCCTTGAAAAAGTCAAAGGAAGCACATGACAGCTTAGGTTGCGTAAGCATCGCGCCGTACATTCAACATACCGTATTTACTCGATTGTAACGTGACCACGATTGTAACGCCAGGTGTGACATTTCATTACGTCCAGAAGAAAATAGAATTTCGGTATTCGATTGTAACGCGAGGGTCGACTTTAGGTTGCAAAAATCTAGAAAAAAAGAAAGACTCGCGTTACATTCGTGTAAAACGGTATTATACGTCACTGTCACGTGCACAGCTCTACACCGGTTACAAGTCCATGACCGCTAGAAAAACCGTTGTCTACGCATGTTCCATTGCTGATCACACACTGCATGTCAAACTCGGAACCACCACGAAGTCAATTAGCACTAGGTTCCTCACATCATGCTTAGACGACGCCCGATCGCAATTTTGCAAACGGTCTGCAGACGATGGCGAGTCGACGTCGTTAAAGCACGAGACCTGTGACATGTTTGTATTTCCGCTAACACCACTGATCTCTACTTACACCGGCCTTTTTACATTTATTTCGCGCTTCACACTTCAACTTCAAGAACGTTGTTTGTAAAGACTGCGATACGAACATTAGTGGGCACATGAAAGCCGTTAAAAATTTTTAACGGCTTGCATGTGCCCAGTAAATCTGGTATCGCAGTCTTTACACCGTAAAGCAAAGCGTGCAGCGAATTACAGCTTCTGTAATATAGTACGAGAGCTGTAACTACAGATTACGTAATTGTGATATGCACGCTCAAAACAGCTGTCACTCACTGAGCCGAATGTTTCAGTGCTGCCTGAGGCACAATTTATTTCAAGCGGGCGCACAACGAGCACACTGCATACACCCGTCAAGCTTGCTAGCGCTATTTGAACACACTTACCTGTAAGTTTACGTCGTGCGGTGCTTGGCA